>NC_141028.1:21825000-22125000 GCF_052040795.2 Danio rerio
AGTTGGTCACAGCTCAGGTAGCAGCACCACCCAATGGTAGTATACCTCAACGTGCCCTATACAGCCCCCCAAAACCAAAAATTCCAGACTTCACAAACGACAGTGAACGAGATTTTGCTAATATGAAGCTAGCATTGGACAATTTGCTTGAACCTTACCCTGAACTTACAGAAAAGTACAAATACCATGTACTATTGGAGCATCTTAAACTTCCTGAAGCTCAGATGATAGGGCAGTCATGTAGGCATCATCCATATCCCTATTCAGCAGCTATGCAAGCACTTCAATTACAGTATGGTCAGCCCCATCAACTGGCTCAAAGTGAAATAGCAGCCATCCTTACATCACCAGATGTAAAGCCCAATGATGGTCATAGCTTTCAGAGTTTCGCTTTGAGAGTTCATCTTCTGGTCAGTATGCTGCTGTCACTAGAGGGACCCAGAGGGATGGAGCTTAACTGTTGCTCGCATGTGGACCGCTTGCTTAGCAAGCTACCAAAATACCTTCGAGATGGCTTCATTGAGTTCCTTCAACAGCAGGGAAAACTTAATGCCTTAAGTTTGAACCCTTATAATCTGCAGGACTTCGCTGGGTGGCTACAAGTCAAAGCACAGCAGCAGCGGCTGTCTAATCGACTAATGCAACGCTATCAACATGAAAGGCCTTCAAGTATTGGAAAGGAGAAAACTCAAGCCATAACAAAGGGGACAAGTTTAGTACTTTATCAGGGTGCGGCCCCAAATGAGACTGCTCTCCCTACCCATCCTAAAGAGAACAAACAAAGGAAGCCACTTAAGGTACAATGTCTGTTCTGCAATAGTAAAGAACATTACATTACACGCTGCGACAATATCAAAGAGCAGTCAGTCGCAGAGCTCCATAAGTGGATTTCAGATGGAAGGCGATGCTGGAAATGTGCACGATTTCATGCACCAGAGATGTGCAACCTCAAAAAGCCATGCAGTGACTGTGGTAGAATACATCTACAGGTGCTCCATCGTATCGCATCTAATGATCAACCAAACACATCAGGTATGCCAGAGAGTCGTATTTACCTCACCCCTGCCAGTGTGACCTGTAGAGTGCTTCTTAAAATGGTTCCAGTGTTGCTACATGGCAAGTTCAAATCAGTAGAAACCTATGCTATACTAGATGATGGAGCGCAACGAACCATTGTCTTACCAATGGCTGCACAGATGCTTCAGTTGAAAGGTGAACCTGAAGTACTGACTTTACGCACAGTGCGAGCAGATGTTACCCATCTTTCTGGATCCAAGATAAATCTGGAAATTTCCCCAAAAGGCGAACCCAATAAACGTTTCCAGATACTTGACGCCTTCACAGCTTCCGGTTTGGATCTAGTTGAGCAATCATATCCAGTACAGAGACTTCAAAAGCTGTATGCTCACCTTAGAGGGCTCCCTCTACAGTCCTTCCACAACGTACGCCCACTAGTACTGATCGGATCAGATCATGTTCATCTTATCACAGCCGATAAGCCAGTCCACCAAGGAGTCAAAGGTGGCCCAGTTGCAATACACACAGCCCTCGGATGGGCATTACAAGGAGCAGAGAAGAGCACACCAATCCACAATTCAGTACAGCAGTGTCTTTTTACATCGGCCTCCTGTCCCAATGACTTGCTTTATCGCAGTGTTGAAAAGTTATGGCAACTAGACATCTTGCCTTATCGAAATGAGAAACTGGTGGTTAGATCCAGGGAAGACCAAGAAGCAATCAAACTTCTTGAGTGTAAAACACAGACAATTAATGTGGAGGGTGTCCAGCGGTATGCCACCCCTCTCCTGCGCAAACCTGGGGCTCCTACACTATTGAGTACGACTCGATCCGTCATGCCTACTTTGAGAAGTATTGAGAGGAAACTCCAGAGAGACCCTGAGAAAGCAACCATCTACTCTCGTGAGATTGAGAAGCTCATTAAAGCAGGCTATGTCACTAAAATTCATCCAGAAGAAATCAGCCAGTCCAAAGAGGCCTGGTACATACCCCACCACCTGGTGTGTCACAATGATAAACCAAGACTGGTCTTCAATTGCTCATTCAGGTCTCAAGGTCAGTCTCTGAATGATCAACTTCTCCCAGGGCCTGCACTTGGTCCATCCTTATTGGGCGTTCTTCTAAGATTTCGTCAATACAATGTGGCTGTAAGTGCAGATATCCGGGGAATGTTCCATCAGGTTCGCTTGTTACCTGAGGACAGACCTCTTCTCCGCTTCATTTGGCGAGATCTGCAATATGAGAATTGTCCAGATGTATATGAATGGCAGGTTTTGCCATTTGGTACAACCAGTAGCCCATGTTGTGCCATTTTTGCTGTGCAGCAGCATGCTCGCAATTACCAAGAGAGCTACCCAAGTGCTTTACAGACAATCCAGCAAAGCTTCTATGTGGACAATTATCTAGCGAGTTTTCCCACTACATCGGAAGCCAGGGTGTCCGTTGATCAACTGCGCAGCCTACTAGCTACAGGTGGCTTTGACCTTAGACAATGGGCTAGCAACCAGCCCGCAGTGATCTCACATCTACCCACTGAGGCAAGATCTTCAGCTGCAGAACAATGGCTTGCACAAAATAGAACTGATCCAATGGAACCAACTCTGGGCCTCAGGTGGAACTGTGCTGCTGATACACTGGGATACCACTATCGTCCAATAGAACATGCTACCCTGACAATGAGAACAGCGTATCAAATACTAGCCACACAGTATGATCCACTGGGCTTCATTGTGCCCTTTACCACACGAGCCAAGGTGCTCATTCAACAGTTGTGGTCTAAAAAGCGAGATTGGGACGACCCAAATTTACCACAAGATCTCAGCAGGGCCTGGGAAACATGGGAGAATGAGTTAAAACATCTCAGCGATATAACCATACCTCGTTGCTACTCATCTATTCCCCACGATGCACAACAACAGTACGAACTACATGTGTTCTGTGACGCATCCGAACGGGCTTATGGGGCTGTGGCTTACTTGGTGGAATATGCAGATGTTATTCATTCAACCTTTGTCATGGCCAGATCAAGAATTGCTCCTAAGAGGCAACAATCCATACCTCGACTGGAGTTATGTGCTGCACTAGCAGGTGCACAGCTGGCAAAGCTCCTGAAGGAGGAGATCACCCTTAAAATCCAGCAGATAGTTTTATGGACTGATTCTACAACTGTGCTAGAGTGGCTCCAGTCCGATTCATGTCGATTTAAAGTTTTTGTTGGAACACGGGTCTCAGAAATCCAGGATCTGACTGAGCATAGTACTTGGCGCTATGTTGACACACAGCAAAACCCAGCAGATGATATCACCAGGGGTAAACCACTCCAAAGTTTTACCATTCCTGGGCGCTGGAGTCAGGGACCCTCATTCCTAAACCTGGGTCCTGAGCACTGGCCAAAAAGACCTGAACCATCAAGGTCAGAAGGATTACCTGATTTAAAGGGTGCCAACATCTGTTGTTTAATGACTGTGGTGCCAGATCATACTTTCCCCGATGCCACTCATTTCCATACATGGAAAGAGTTAGTGGAAGCGACTCGACAGGCCGATGGAAAGGCGACAGGTAGTCAACCAGATACTCAACTCATGGACCATCGCACAGCAGAATTGGAATTAATAAAAGGGTGTCAGGCTCAAAGCTTTCCCGAGGAGACCGCAGCCCTCAAAATGCACAAACCTGTACCAAATCACAGTCGATTAAGATGTCTTGCTCCAGAGTGGGATCCGGTGATGGAGGTAATTAGAGTCGGAGGACGATTACGAAGGCTGGAAAGCCTAAATGCTGAGGAAACTCACCCTATAGTATTACACCCACAGCATCCAACCACAAAGCTTCTCATCAAAGAGTTTGATGAGCGCCTGCTCCACCCAGGTACAGAAAGAGTGTACGCCGAACTTCGGAGACAATATTGGATCTTGAGGGGGCGGCAAGCTGTTAAACATCACCAGCTTAAATGTTCATCATGCCAACGATGGAGAGCTCAGCCTAAAGTACCAAAAATGGCAGACCTCCCACCAGAGCGGCTCAGGATTCTTTGCCCACCATTTTACTCTACTGGAGTAGACTGTTTTGGTCCATATCAGGTAAAAATAGGCAGACGAGTGGAGAAACGTTGGGGAGTCATTTTTAAATGTCTCACAACAAGAGCGGTTCACATTGAGCTCCTCAACTCCATGGATGTGGATGCCTTCTTGCTTGCTTTGCGACGATTCATGGCCAGACGTGGCAGACCAAAGGAGCTTAGGTCAGATTGTGGTACAAACTTCCGTGGGGCTGATCGAGAGCTAAGAGAAGCCTTTGCTGCCATGGAATCCCCATTAAAAGAGCGGCTAGCTGATCATCAGATCACATTTAAGTTCAACCCTCCTCATGCACCGCATTTCGGTGGCACTTGGGAACGAGAGGTTCGTTCCATAAAGACTGCTCTACGGGCAGCAGTTGGTGGCCAGTCTGTCTCAGAAGATGTCCTCACTACTGTATTAGTAGAGGTAGAGGGCATTTTGAACTCAAAACCGCTTGGATATGTCTCCACGGATATTGCAGATCCAGATCCTATTACACCAAACCTTCTCCTCATGGGGCGGCGGGATGCGTCACTCCCACAAGTGACTTATGCTTCAGGGGAAATGGGACGGCGCAGATGGCGCCATTGTCAAAATCTTGTGGATCAGTTCTTGACTCAGTTTACAAGGAATTACTTGCCCACACTACAAACCCGCCAAAAGTGGCAAACTTCATCCGACAATCTAAAAGTGGGTTCAGTGGTTTTGATTGTTGACCCACAATTGACATAAATGTTCAAGGTAAAGTGTACACTAGGCCAGTAGCCCGGCTCATTCAGTTGCCAGCCTTTCAAGATGACAGTAAAGACTCCTAAAGAATTCTCTTGACTTGCACATTTGCTGTTCAAATGTGGGGGCGGCTGTTCTGAATTCTTTATACTATGGCTGTAACACGATTTACTGAGTGTTCTGTTAAGGGCTTATATTATGAATGTAGGATGTAACTTCCGGAGGATGCATATTTGAGTCCATATATGAGAAGTTGAATGTGCTGACTCATGAGTGAGACGCGATTGCCATCCGTGAGATATTGTGAAGTGCGGGGTAAAGTTATTGCCAAGTGAGTTTGTTCCTTTATATCATGTTTGTAATTACCCTTGTATGCGTGATGTTGTTAATGACCCGCGATCGGCCGCGAGCATTAGTTTCCGTGTAAACCAAAAGTGAAAGTGCTGCTACCATCAGCAACGCGGCTAATCCCGATGTCCTCGTTGAGATCTCGTTTGTTTTATTATGATTCAGTTTACTATATTCTACATTTGTTATGCCTTATGCTGTCACATGCCCTTTATATGATGCAGCTTTAGTCATTGATGTCTATTTATATTCTGTTTACATTCAGCATACATTAGTCTATTGACTGCACTTTAAAAGAGCTGCAAATACTGTGTTGTTTAGTTTAGGATATTTATTGTGTCAGTACATATATATTTCGTGTTTGATATTTTATTATTTACGTATATTTATTGTTTATTACAGGAAACTACCTCCCTGCTCATAAATAAAAGATTGAAATTATCTCCTGACTCCTACTCCTTAACCAGAGTGCTGAAGTGGTCAGCAACATTTAAAGAACTGGCATTCTAAATTGGGCAATACCCAACAAATGGTCCTTCGAGCCGGAGCACTGACTGCTTCAGAATGTCAGCAGATGGCAATCCAACATCTCCTTCTCATGCCAGACCATTACGACAATGTCAAGCCCCCAGGTATCTAGAGGATTATGTCCTTGACTCCCATCACCGACCTGCCCTCACCTCTAGTACGGTTCACAGTGTAATGGAGGAGCCAAAAGGCGCAGCAGCCGCAGTGTATTCGAGTCAAGCAGATGTAACCTCCAGTCAAGGTAGACATCTGGTCACACCCAGTCCAAGTCAAGCAGACTTATTGAGTGTGGACTCATTAACTAAATTAATGGAAACCATAAACGAGAAGGACAAAGAAGAAAATGCTGAAATGCACAGTCTTCTCAGGAAATTAGAGCAGCTCAAGAAACGGAAACAACGCAGAGAGGAGATGATGGAGCACATTACGTCTTTCATAAGGGAGGAACAGGGAAATGAGAACAATGAACCAGTACAGTCTTCTCCTGCACCTTCTAATCCATCAAGTCCTCCACCCTTACCCTCATGGGACACAGTACCACAATCAGAGCACCAAGTTGCTGCAGGCTTATCAATGGGACCAGAGAAGTCGTCACATCAGATGTCAGTTATGGTTTCTAGACCAACGGTGGGGAGCCATAATGCTGCTTATGAATCAGTCAATCAGAGTCGTCCACAAACTACAGGTTTATTGTGTTCCCCTCCCTCATCTGGCATGGCATCTCCTGTTCCCCATCCGCCACAGTCACAGCTATATGAGCCCATGTCCTCTCAGGCTCCCAGACCTCTCCCTAGGCAGGAACAAGCTAGCACTGCTCATTCAGAACGATCATTTCACCCCCTTGAACCACAGGTGATTTCGCCAACACCAGTCTATCCACGTTCTATGGCACCTTATGGTTATATTGCAACACCATACTCACAAATGCAGTTGGTGAATGCACCCAATTCACACAATCTTGCCCCTCCGTATCAAGCAATGATGTCATCAACATTACTTCCCCAAAATATGTTCTCAGGCCCAATGCCTTCAGTGAGCACGGCTGCAGTCGCACCACAGTTGGTCACAGCTCAGGTAGCAGCACCACCCAATGGTAGTATACCTCAACGTGCCCTATACAGCCCCCCAAAACCAAAAATTCCAGACTTCACAAACGACAGTGAACGAGATTTTGCTAATATGAAGCTAGCATTGGACAATTTGCTTGAACCTTACCCTGAACTTACAGAAAAGTACAAATACCATGTACTATTGGAGCATCTTAAACTTCCTGAAGCTCAGATGATAGGGCAGTCATGTAGGCATCATCCATATCCCTATTCAGCAGCTATGCAAGCACTTCAATTACAGTATGGTCAGCCCCATCAACTGGCTCAAAGTGAAATAGCAGCCATCCTTACATCACCAGATGTAAAGCCCAATGATGGTCATAGCTTTCAGAGTTTCGCTTTGAGAGTTCATCTTCTGGTCAGTATGCTGCTGTCACTAGAGGGACCCAGAGGGATGGAGCTTAACTGTTGCTCGCATGTGGACCGCTTGCTTAGCAAGCTACCAAAATACCTTCGAGATGGCTTCATTGAGTTCCTTCAACAGCAGGGAAAACTTAATGCCTTAAGTTTGAACCCTTATAATCTGCAGGACTTCGCTGGGTGGCTACAAGTCAAAGCACAGCAGCAGCGGCTGTCTAATCGACTAATGCAACGCTATCAACATGAAAGGCCTTCAAGTATTGGAAAGGAGAAAACTCAAGCCATAACAAAGGGGACAAGTTTAGTACTTTATCAGGGTGCGGCCCCAAATGAGACTGCTCTCCCTACCCATCCTAAAGAGAACAAACAAAGGAAGCCACTTAAGGTACAATGTCTGTTCTGCAATAGTAAAGAACATTACATTACACGCTGCGACAATATCAAAGAGCAGTCAGTCGCAGAGCTCCATAAGTGGATTTCAGATGGAAGGCGATGCTGGAAATGTGCACGATTTCATGCACCAGAGATGTGCAACCTCAAAAAGCCATGCAGTGACTGTGGTAGAATACATCTACAGGTGCTCCATCGTATCGCATCTAATGATCAACCAAACACATCAGGTATGCCAGAGAGTCGTATTTACCTCACCCCTGCCAGTGTGACCTGTAGAGTGCTTCTTAAAGTGGTTCCAGTGTTGCTACATGGCAAGTTCAAATCAGTAGAAACCTATGCTATACTAGATGATGGAGCGCAACGAACCATTGTCTTACCAATGGCTGCACAGATGCTTCAGTTGAAAGGTGAACCTGAAGTACTGACTTTACGCACAGTGCGAGCAGATGTTACCCATCTTTCTGGATCCAAGATAAATCTGGAAATTTCCCCAAAAGGCGAACCCAATAAACGTTTCCAGATACTTGACGCCTTCACAGCTTCCGGTTTGGATCTAGTTGAGCAATCATATCCAGTACAGAGACTTCAAAAGCTGTATGCTCACCTTAGAGGGCTCCCTCTACAGTCCTTCCACAACGTACGCCCACTAGTACTGATCGGATCAGATCATGTTCATCTTATCACAGCCGATAAGCCAGTCCACCAAGGAGTCAAAGGTGGCCCAGTTGCAATACACACAGCCCTCGGATGGGCATTACAAGGAGCAGAGAAGAGCACACCAATCCACAATTCAGTACAGCAGTGTCTTTTTACATCGGCCTCCTGTCCCAATGACTTGCTTTATCGCAGTGTTGAAAAGTTATGGCAACTAGACATCTTGCCTTATCGAAATGAGAAACTGGTGGTTAGATCCAGGGAAGACCAAGAAGCAATCAAACTTCTTGAGTGTAAAACACAGACAATTAATGTGGAGGGTGTCCAGCGGTATGCCACCCCTCTCCTGCGCAAACCTGGGGCTCCTACACTATTGAGTACGACTCGATCCGTCATGCCTACTTTGAGAAGTATTGAGAGGAAACTCCAGAGAGACCCTGAGAAAGCAACCATCTACTCTCGTGAGATTGAGAAGCTCATTAAAGCAGGCTATGTCACTAAAATTCATCCAGAAGAAATCAGCCAGTCCAAAGAGGCCTGGTACATACCCCACCACCTGGTGTGTCACAATGATAAACCAAGACTGGTCTTCAATTGCTCATTCAGGTCTCAAGGTCAGTCTCTGAATGATCAACTTCTCCCAGGGCCTGCACTTGGTCCATCCTTATTGGGCGTTCTTCTAAGATTTCGTCAATACAATGTGGCTGTAAGTGCAGATATCCGGGGAATGTTCCATCAGGTTCGCTTGTTACCTGAGGACAGACCTCTTCTCCGCTTCATTTGGCGAGATCTGCAATATGAGAATTGTCCAGATGTATATGAATGGCAGGTTTTGCCATTTGGTACAACCAGTAGCCCATGTTGTGCCATTTTTGCTGTGCAGCAGCATGCTCGCAATTACCAAGAGAGCTACCCAAGTGCTTTACAGACAATCCAGCAAAGCTTCTATGTGGACAATTATCTAGCGAGTTTTCCCACTACATCGGAAGCCAGGGTGTCCGTTGATCAACTGCGCAGCCTACTAGCTACAGGTGGCTTTGACCTTAGACAATGGGCTAGCAACCAGCCCGCAGTGATCTCACATCTACCCACTGAGGCAAGATCTTCAGCTGCAGAACAATGGCTTGCACAAAATAGAACTGATCCAATGGAACCAACTCTGGGCCTCAGGTGGAACTGTGCTGCTGATACACTGGGATACCACTATCGTCCAATAGAACATGCTACCCTGACAATGAGAACAGCGTATCAAATACTAGCCACACAGTATGATCCACTGGGCTTCATTGTGCCCTTTACCACACGAGCCAAGGTGCTCATTCAACAGTTGTGGTCTAAAAAGCGAGATTGGGACGACCCAAATTTACCACAAGATCTCAGCAGGGCCTGGGAAACATGGGAGAATGAGTTAAAACATCTCAGCGATATAACCATACCTCGTTGCTACTCATCTATTCCCCACGATGCACAACAACAGTACGAACTACATGTGTTCTGTGACGCATCCGAACGGGCTTATGGGGCTGTGGCTTACTTGGTGGAATATGCAGATGTTATTCATTCAACCTTTGTCATGGCCAGATCAAGAATTGCTCCTAAGAGGCAACAATCCATACCTCGACTGGAGTTATGTGCTGCACTAGCAGGTGCACAGCTGGCAAAGCTCCTGAAGGAGGAGATCACCCTTAAAATCCAGCAGATAGTTTTATGGACTGATTCTACAACTGTGCTAGAGTGGCTCCAGTCCGATTCATGTCGATTTAAAGTTTTTGTTGGAACACGGGTCTCAGAAATCCAGGATCTGACTGAGCATAGTACTTGGCGCTATGTTGACACACAGCAAAACCCAGCAGATGATATCACCAGGGGTAAACCACTCCAAAGTTTTACCATTCCTGGGCGCTGGAGTCAGGGACCCTCATTCCTAAACCTGGGTCCTGAGCACTGGCCAAAAAGACCTGAACCATCAAGGTCAGAAGGATTACCTGATTTAAAGGGTGCCAACATCTGTTGTTTAATGACTGTGGTGCCAGATCATACTTTCCCCGATGCCACTCATTTCCATACATGGAAAGAGTTAGTGGAAGCGACTCGACAGGCCGATGGAAAGGCGACAGGTAGTCAACCAGATACTCAACTCATGGACCATCGCACAGCAGAATTGGAATTAATAAAAGGGTGTCAGGCTCAAAGCTTTCCCGAGGAGACCGCAGCCCTCAAAATGCACAAACCTGTACCAAATCACAGTCGATTAAGATGTCTTGCTCCAGAGTGGGATCCGGTGATGGAGGTAATTAGAGTCGGAGGACGATTACGAAGGCTGGAAAGCCTAAATGCTGAGGAAACTCACCCTATAGTATTACACCCACAGCATCCAACCACAAAGCTTCTCATCAAAGAGTTTGATGAGCGCCTGCTCCACCCAGGTACAGAAAGAGTGTACGCCGAACTTCGGAGACAATATTGGATCTTGAGGGGGCGGCAAGCTGTTAAACATCACCAGCTTAAATGTTCATCATGCCAACGATGGAGAGCTCAGCCTAAAGTACCAAAAATGGCAGACCTCCCACCAGAGCGGCTCAGGATTCTTTGCCCACCATTTTACTCTACTGGAGTAGACTGTTTTGGTCCATATCAGGTAAAAATAGGCAGACGAGTGGAGAAACGTTGGGGAGTCATTTTTAAATGTCTCACAACAAGAGCGGTTCACATTGAGCTCCTCAACTCCATGGATGTGGATGCCTTCTTGCTTGCTTTGCGACGATTCATGGCCAGACGTGGCAGACCAAAGGAGCTTAGGTCAGATTGTGGTACAAACTTCCGTGGGGCTGATCGAGAGCTAAGAGAAGCCTTTGCTGCCATGGAATCCCCATTAAAAGAGCGGCTAGCTGATCATCAGATCACATTTAAGTTCAACCCTCCTCATGCACCGCATTTCGGTGGCACTTGGGAACGAGAGGTTCGTTCCATAAAGACTGCTCTACGGGCAGCAGTTGGTGGCCAGTCTGTCTCAGAAGATGTCCTCACTACTGTATTAGTAGAGGTAGAGGGCATTTTGAACTCAAAACCGCTTGGATATGTCTCCACGGATATTGCAGATCCAGATCCTATTACACCAAACCTTCTCCTCATGGGGCGGCGGGATGCGTCACTCCCACAAGTGACTTATGCTTCAGGGGAAATGGGACGGCGCAGATGGCGCCATTGTCAAAATCTTGTGGATCAGTTCTTGACTCAGTTTACAAGGAATTACTTGCCCACACTACAAACCCGCCAAAAGTGGCAAACTTCATCCGACAATCTAAAAGTGGGTTCAGTGGTTTTGATTGTTGACCCACAATTGACATAAATGTTCAAGGTAAAGTGTACACTAGGCCAGTAGCCCGGCTCATTCAGTTGCCAGCCTTTCAAGATGACAGTAAAGACTCCTAAAGAATTCTCTTGACTTGCACATTTGCTGTTCAAATGTGGGGGCGGCTGTTCTGAATTCTTTATACTATGGCTGTAACACGATTTACTGAGTGTTCTGTTAAGGGCTTATATTATGAATGTAGGATGTAACTTCCGGAGGATGCATATTTGAGTCCATATATGAGAAGTTGAATGTGCTGACTCATGAGTGAGACGCGATTGCCATCCGTGAGATATTGTGAAGTGCGGGGTAAAGTTATTGCCAAGTGAGTTTGTTCCTTTATATCATGTTTGTAATTACCCTTGTATGCTTGATATTAAGTGCGTGATGTTGTTAATGACCCGCGATCGGCCGCGAGCATTAGTTTCCGTGTAAACCAAAAGTGAAAGTGCTGCTACCATCAGCAACGCGGCTAATCCCGATGTCCTCGTTGAGATCTCGTTTGTTTTATTATGATTCAGTTTACTATATTCTACATTTGTTATGCCTTATGCTGTCACATGCCCTTTATATGATGCAGCTTTAGTCATTGATGTCTATTTATATTCTGTTTACATTCAGCATACATTAGTCTATTGACTGCACTTTAAAAGAGCTGCAAATACTGTGTTGTTTAGTTTAGGATATTTATTGTGTCAGTACATATATATTTCGTGTTTGATATTTTATTATTTACGTATATTTATTGTTTATTACAGGAAACTACCTCCCTGCTCATAAATAAAAGATTGAAATTATCTCCTGACTCCTACTCCTTAACCAGAGTGCTGAAGTGGTCAGCAACATTTAAAGAACTGGCATTCTAAATTGGGCAATACCCAACACCACTATTGGGTCGAATGGTTCTAAGGGTACATACATAGACTTGCCTCAGTCATTGCCTTATGCGCTTGTGTTACATTTCAAATGGCTCTATTACAGCACCATCATGTAAAATGAAGCCACAGGAAAAGAAACCATTTTGTGAAATAGTGGAAAAGCAGCTACCGAGAATGCACTAGTGTTTTATTGGATCAAAACAAATGTAAAACATTTTTAATTAACAAGCCTGAGAAACTCATAGGATAACTAATGAGACTCAGATTCAGGCACCCACCTGAGTAATAGGGCCCTTGCAGTAAGCACAGCGAGGAGAGAAGAGCTTCTGATAGTCTTTCTCACAGTATGGCTTGCCGTCTCGCTCAAAGAAACCACATGTGCCCAGTTCTTCCCTGCACGCCGAGCAAACAAAGTGTTCCGGGTGCCACACCTGACCCAGAGCTGTGATCATCTGCACAAACACAACAGCACATTACACTTTTATAACAAAAGAAATGTACAGAAACAACAAGACAGCATACTGTACCTTCCCAGCTATACACTTTCCACAAGAAGCACAGTGGCCTTTGGCAGCGGTGCGAACCCCCATTTTCTCCATATCTGAGCTGAGCGAGCCGAGCAGATCGTCTATAGCATCCACACCCTTGGAGAATTTCTCTGACAGAGGAGGATGCTGAGGTTTCCTGTCCCCTTCCTGTCTTCCACTACCACTTTCTCCTGTTTCCTCTGTTGTTTTGGCCTTTATTGACTTGCGAGCCAGTGGAGGTGGGTTTGATGAGGGAGCTGGCTCTGAAACCTTCAAAATGAAGTGTCAGGGGTTGTTTCAGTTTTAAAGCATATATATTTTAAAAGCATTTTTAAGAAAGCTGTGCCTGAAAATATGCTTGGAATACAAAGAAGTTAAACTTTAAACTTTTAAACTTTAAAAGTTAAGTTTAAAAGTTAAGAATTTGAAAGCTGCTATGCTATCCACTTGCTAAGTTGTTTTGTGTGTTTGCTAGGAGGTTGTTTGAGTTACAGTGGGCCATAGATATGTACGCTAGATATCGCATACAGACCCTGAGCATGCGTCAATAGCGCCACTGTAACGACTGGGGGGAGTGACACTCACAACAGAAGGTAAGATCCAATATGCAGGTTTATTTAATGTCGTCAAGCAAGCAATGGTCAAATCAGGTACAAACAGGTATGTGTAGGCAAATCCAGAGTCGTAAACAAAGTGCAGGCAATAGGTCGTAAGGCTGGCGGCTAAACAGGATAACTAGGGTAAACAAGGCTAGGATCGAGACACGGAGAAACAAGACAAGGAGGAAACGCGTTGTAATGTCACTATGGGCGATCAAGACTCGGCAAACTGGAAGGGTGAAAGAGTGGCTTATGAATGGTGTGATATCAGTCTGTGACAAAGTTCAGCTGGTGATTGCAATCAGGATAGATGAATGACCAGGCGTGCGTGTTTGGAAGAAGTGCATGTATGAATATGTAGTCCTGGGAAATGCGGAAGTGAAGTTCAAGTATAGTGGAAACCAGCGATCTCCGGAGAACGATCGCTGGTTATCGTAACAGCCACCACATTTGTACAGTGCATAGATATTTATATTAGATGTCACCTACACTTGTTGTCTATTGAAAGAAATGCGTCAAAAAGCCGCCATTTTAGTACAGTGTTGCGCTCCTTTGAATGGAATGTGAGACCAAGGTGCAGTGGAGGACTGGCCGGAGCCAGAGATATATACACATATATACATATATCTATGATCGGGAGTTTTCCCGGTGGTCAGAATGCAAATTCATTTTTAAATTACAAAATTTAAAACTTACATCACTTTTCTACATCAATGGATTATGACCGCACAGGTATTGCCGACAAAAAGCATGTGCTTGTGTGCATGGAAATGTATTATCTCCCTCCCTGTTAAATTTGATCTAATCTGTGTCCTGAAACACACCCCCTCACCTGCTTTCACTTCTCATTCTAACGAAGAGAGAAATTCGCTTGTGAATAAGTCCCCATTATAAACGACTCGTTCAAGCTGACAATATTACAAGTTTCTAAAATTCTAACTTACAAAAGTTCATAAGATACAAACACTTTGACTTTTGTCCTGGGTGCACTGTAAAATATGGCGGCGCTATTGATGCATGCACTGGATCTGTATGCAATATCTAGTGTATATATTTATGTGTAAAGTGCTCCCAGGACAAAAGTCATTCATTCGCACCTGTCAAGATTAAAGCCAAACTGAAGATGCTGGACTTTTGCACTGCATACGGGTGTAGTAAACAAGCAAAACAAGAGATTAAAGCACAAGGTAGAACATTTCATAAGATTTCGTTTTTTACATTTTTGTATGTTATGAACTTTTGTGCTCAACAAGTAGCGTTATTGATGATAAGTCTCTTACCGCACTGACCATGACCATGTTTTGATGAATAAAATCAGCAAACAATGCAAATGAAATACGACAACAAGACGCTGTGGTGCCAGAAACTTGTATTATTGACAGCTGAAGTCAGCCTGCGCCTCAATGAGCATGCTGTCCACCCTAAATTATGGAATATTACAAATGTTATACCATTTAGATCAGAAAGATGAATATGCACATTGAGACACAGGGCTATCAATGGTTCACATGAGTCATTCATAACAGGGATTTAGGCTATTCACAAGCTAATCGCTTCCTCCATTAGAATGAGAGGTGAAAGCAGGAGTAGAGGGGTGTTTCAGGACATGAATTAGATCAAATTTAACAGGGAGGGAGATAATACATTTCCATGCACACAAACTCGTGCTCTTTGTCGGCAGTGCCTGTGCGGTCACTTATCTATGTAGAAAAGTGATGTAAATAATAATTTTCGGAATTTAAAAAAAAATATTGGCGTACTGACCACCGGGAAAACTCCTGATCATAGATATATGTGTCTATATATCTCTGGCTCTGGATGGCCAGTCCTCAACTGCATCTTGGTCCCACATTCATTTCAAAGGAGCGATATACAGTTCAAAAATGGCGGCTCCATTGGCACATTCCTTCCAATAGACAACAATAGCGCAGGTGACATCTAATGTAAATATCTATGACTATGTGCTCAGTTGGGGGATTCTGTGTTGATGCTGAATGCTTACTGGTGTGTGGCAGCTTGTTGTTGCTTTTAAGTTAGTTACTAGTCAGGTTGGTTGCTATAATACTATTAGACTGGTAATATGTGGTTGCTAGGGTATTCTGTGTGGTTGTTAGAATGTGGGTGCTAGGGTGCTGAGTTTTTATCAGTCACTTTGGTAGATTTCTCACAACCTTATTTACATTTGCACAACAGTTAATGCATTTCTTTAAACAATTATTCACATATGCACATCATAGTAGCAGTTTCTCATTCATTCCAACAAATTGCAAATGCTTTTGAACATGCATCAACTGCTTTCATTCAACTCTCTGCTGTTTAATAACATTATCATTTGTTTATGTCATGTCAGTCTAAATTAACTAAACTTGTGAATGCTGAATAGTCATTCCATATAAAACTAATAGTCCTCATTTCATTACTTGAGTCATTACATACACAAACGTTGAACTAGTTGTCAAAATATGTCAAACAAATTTAAGCAAATTTTAAATATTTTTTTTCCTGAAAATGTCTTCTAAATTAAAAATTTGATGAATGATTTACAGACCTGTGTATGTTGTATGTTCAGTTCCAACATGTACTGCAATAGTGTTTGCAGTTGTGCACAGCTTTACCCACAGGAAGTTTATGTTTGTTGTAAATAAGGGTGTGTTTATTCTTTTGCACAAGGTTGTGACCACAGCAGAGCAAAAGCAGTAAAAATGTAAAACATACATATTCAGTGTCTTATACTCAGATACCTCACTAAATGCAGTGATGCCTAACTTTACTGTAGTTTTCAAATAACTGTGCAAATAGTTTATAGTGCTGTCTTGAGCATTTTCAGGAAGTTTCACCAAAATCTGACTTTTTTGCATTGGGAAAAAATGTACAGAGTAAACTGACATAGTAAAAACATGACAAAGCTATTTGACTATCTTGTTCAAAAACAATGGTGTCAGGACTTTTCATCTTGATGACACTGACACTCTCTTTGGCATGAATACTTGCTTTTGATGAATGAGCTATCCATTTTGAGCATGTGATGTGCTGTTACAGGTTATCAACTAGGTTTTGCAGGTTGTACTAAATATTTTGAGAAATGCAACTGTTGTGCAAATGTAAATATTGTTGTGAGAAATGCACCAGAGAAAAAAGCAACTGAGAAAAACTCTAATATGCAATTTCTATAGGGTATTCCTCATAGTTACAAAGTTGATCTGTATATTTGATAGTGTGTTGCTGACAGATACGATGGATGGATGGATGGATGGATGGATGGATATTTCATTTGAGTGGGCATGAATCAGGATCTCTAATGTGCTTATGCTGCCCTCTTCTGGCAATGCTCAGTATGTGCAGTGGCTGTAGAGAGTATTGACCATCTTAAAGTGAGCATGTCAGGCTCATGTTTCCCTTACTTCCAGGTCGAGACCCAGCAGATCATTCATGAGGGAATCCAGTTCTCGTGTCGCTGTCCGGGGACTCATCAGACTGGCCTCTACAGGGGCTGTAGGAACACTACAAAAACACTCATGCACTCATTGAGTAGCTCAAACTCAAAGCACAGCATGCACCCCAAACAATACAGATGACGTAATGCACTGTCTATCGGAGCTCTAAAAGATGGATGTACCTGTAGGGGTTATCAAATGTCTGTCTTGGACCAGCGATAAGACTTGATGATTCAGTCTGTAACAGGAGGAGATTGAATGCATCAGTTTGGCCCTTATATATTTAACAGTTAGTTGTGACAAATAAGCACTACTGTTTAAAACCATTAGACTCAGTAAGACTCCTTTTACAATTATGAATTATTTTATTGATATTTTAAATATTACATGTTTGGAGTTATTTTGGTCTTAGGTTTGTTTAGAGTACTGAAAATGCTTTTTGTTGTATTTAAAGCTTAAATTGATAGTTCACCCTTTACTTGTTCCAAACCTCTATTAGTTTCTTTCTTCTGTTAAACACTAAAGAAGATCATTTGAAGAAAGCTGAAAACCTGTAATCATTATTTGTAGGAAAAACAACTATAGGTAAGTCAATGGTTACAGGTTTTTAGCTTTCTTCAAAATATCTTCTTTTGTGTTTAACAGAAAAAATATAAACTTATAAAGGTTTAGAATCGATGACGATGAGTAAATAGTGAGCAGATTTTTTTATCTATCCCTTTTAAGGGAAACTATCCCTTTAAATTGGTGTCAAAAACATTTGCAAAATTTTTATTAATATATTATAAACAAATTATATACCAAAAATATATACCAATTACAGCACGGAATCCAAAAGAATTTTTGAAAGAAAATTGTTGAGTAAAACAGGATAATTGCAATAATAACATCCTTTTGATCATTCCCATTTCCATTTCGTCAGTAAATTATTACATTTGCTTTATAAAACAGATGCAGGATTAAAAGAAATTAATACTTGTATTTGGCAAAGATGTTTTAAATTGATTTTAGACCAATAAATGCATGTTTAATGTATTAAATGCTTTCCATTCATTTTAGAATATACAAAATGTATACAAAAGAGCGTCTTAGTAACACAGCAAAGGCAGCACAGAAGCCAAACTTGAAGCTGTATATATTTTCAAAAATGTGTATTTAAACAAACCGTGTAATGTGGCATAGTCTTCACACTGAATTCTGAGCAGACACAGACCTGATTAGGCCCGTCTTAAATCAGCTGCCTTAACTTAGAGGTGTGGTCTATTAATATCAGGTGGCATTTTGTACAAATGTCAACACAAACTTTAATTACAAACTACATGTTACTTTTGACCAATATGTACAAACCTATGTGCGTTAAAAGGAATATAATATATGCTAGATTTACTGGCTTACTCTTTTTTTATATTAAATTTAAACACACCCAACTATAGCCAAATTAATATTTTAACTGCAAACATATTTTGTCTTTTATCTTTGCAAAAAAAATTAATTAACATTTTAAATTTCAGTTCCATCAAATGTTTAAATGTAACCAACCAACCCATACAAAATGTAATTATTGAGAACACATTTGTTATTACTGACATTATGCATTCATTTTTATAAAACATGTAATGGAAATACTTCAAACTTGTATGAGGAAGTGATAAATAAGGTGCGACTATTAGCAGTGGGACAAAACTAATAGTGTGACTTTCACATCAGAACTCTTGACATTTACACTGACATAATTTTCAACAAAAAAACTCAGACAATGCAAACTAAAGGGCATATTATAGCACTATAACCTGTGTATTGAGCAATACTGTGACACATGAAACGATAACTTGTAATTTAAAAAAAAACAGTATACAGTGATTTATTTTACAGACTTGGAAACGGCAATCCAATAAGCAGAGGAGACACATTTATTTCTACAAACTTTTCAAACAGTTGAAGTTCAAATCATTAGCCCTCCTGTGAATTTGGTTTTCTTTTTCGAATATTTCCCCAATTAGATTTCAAGAGTTCACACTTAGCTGATGATTTATCATAAGCTTGTTTGGGATCCTCGAGCCCAGAGCTCCCTCCCGTTCAGATAGTTCTCAAAAACTCCCCTGCTGAAATAGCTAAGGTGAACTACTTTGAGAAGAAATGATACTGATGCAGGGAACTAGACAAAGATTAGTTTGTTACGTATGACACATATCTTTGGACCGTGGGAGGAAACCAGGGAACCAGAGGGAAACCTACTGTATGTGGACACAAGGAGAACATGCAAACTCAGCACAGAAACACCAACCGACCTGGTGAGGATCAGAGCCGGCGGTGTTCTTGCTGTGGGTCAACAGTGCTAACCACTGGGCTGCTGTGCTGCCTGATATATGAGAAAAAGGGGGAGAAGGGGGTTTCTTCAGACGAAGACAAATGTGGAATGAACACTGTGGTGAAATATAGTAACTTATGAATCATATGATTAGAGAATCATGATTAGATAATGTGGGACTGACTGTGGTAAATCATAAGCACGTGATCCTCTTGAAATTAATTTATAAATAAACTTCACTCAAAAGAACAAGTTTTTTTTTAAGTATTTCATATATTTTTATATTTTGATCAATATTCTTAATATTATTAGACCCCTTTAACAACATATTTTTTATTTGTCTACAGAACAAACCACTGTTCTACAGTGAATAACCTAATTACCTAATTTGCCTTGCAAAGATAAAAGAATCAGTTATAAGAAGTCAGTTATTGAAACTATTATGTTTAGAAATGTTAAACAGAAAATGAGGGGGCTAATAATTCAGGAGGGCTAATAATTCTGACTTTAATTGTAAAGTGCATCCGGAAAGTATTCATAGCGCTTCACTTTTTCAACTTTTTTTCTATGTTACAGCCTTATTTCAAAATGGATAAAAAAAAAATCTCAAAATTCTACACACAATACCCCATAATGACAATGTGAAAAAATTATTTTTTTAAATTGTAGAAAATTTATTAAAAATAAAAAAGCTGAAAATCACACATACATAGGTATTCACAGCCTTTGCTCAATACTTTGTTGATGCACCTTTGGCAGCAATTACAGCCTCAAGTTTTTTTTAATATGATGCCACACGCTTGGCACACCTGTCTTAGGAATTTTTGCCCATTTCTCTTTGCAGTACATCTCTATCAGGTTGAATGGGAAGCGACGATGTACCATTTTCAGATCTCTCTAGAGATGTTTAATAGGATTTAGGTCTGTGCTCTGGCTGGGCCACTCAAGGACATTCACTGAGTTGTTGTGAACCACTCCACTGATATTTTGGCGGTGTGTCATTGTCCAGCTGGAAGATGAACCGTTGCTCCAGTCTGAGGTCAAGAGCACTTTGAAGCAGGTTTTCATTCAGGATGTATCTGTTCATTGCTGCATTCATCTTTCCCTCTATCCTGATTAGTCTTCCAGTTCCTGCTGCTGAAAAACATCCCCACAGCATGATGCTGCCACCACCATGCTTCACTGTAGGGATGGTATTAGCCTAGTGATGAGCGGTGCCTGGTTTTCTCCAAACTTAACACCTTCCAAACGTAATGTTTTCACTCCAAAGAGTCTAATTTCAGTCTCATCAGAGCAGATAATTAAGTTTCTTATGGTCTGAGAGTCCTTCAGATGCATTTTGGCAAATTCCAGGAGTGAGGTGGCTTCCGTCTGGCCACTCTACCATACAGGCCTGATTGGTGGACTGCTGCACTGATGATTGTCCTTCTGTAAGGTTCTACCCTCTCCACAAAAGAACGCTGGAGCTCAGACAGAGTGACCATTAGGTTATTGATCTCCCTGACTAAGGCCCTTCTCCCCCGATCACTCAGTTTAGATGGCTGGCCAGCTCTAGAAAGAGTCCTGGTGGTTCCAAACAACTTCCATTTACAGCATGATGGAGGCCACTGTGCTCATTGGAACTTTCCGAGCAGCAGAAGTTTTTCTGTAACCTTCCTCAGCCTTGTGCCTTGATACATTTTTGTCTTGGAGGTCTACAGACAATCCCTTTGCCTTCATGCTTGGTTTGTGTTTTGACATGCACTGTCAACCCTGGGACCCTAGATAGGTGTATGCCTTTTCAAACCATGTCCAATCAATTGAATATACCATAGGTGAACTCCAATTAAGCTGCTGAAACATCTCAAGAATGATCAGTGGAAACAGAATGTACCTGAGCTCTATATAGAGCTGCATGCCAAAGGCTGTGAATACTTATGTATATGTGATTTTTCATGTTGTTTTTTTTATACATTTGCAACAATTTTAAAAATCTATTTTTCACATTGTCATTATGGGGTATTGTGTGTAGAAGTTTATGTAAACAAACCAAATTAACTTATTTTGGAATAAGGTTGTAACGTGGAAAAAGTGAAGAGATATGAATACTTTTCGGATGCACTGTATATATATATATATATATATATATATATATATATATATATATATATATATATATATATATATATATATATATATATATATATATATATATATATATATAACTGTACATGTTTCTGCATAAAATGTGTGTACTGTACTTGTTGGAGCACAGTTGTGTTGTTGTTTTTCAGGGTTTTGGCTGGAAGGAGCACAGGAGGGTCTGAAGCCTCGCTGGAGTTTTGAGCCAGCTGCTCTAAAAGCATGTCTGCAATATCAAGAGGAAAAACATGAAAATCAGTGATCCTCGCAAACTTTCACACACTCACTGACCTAAAAGATCACACCAAAACAATAATGATTACGTTTGCTGGTAGGTGATGCGGTAAAGGTAAAGACACTGTATGCATGTTAGCAATCTGTGTCACTTCCTGAGGAAGTGAGAAGACACATCACTGTTATTGCAACGGACGCAGAACATGAAAAACATGAATTTTACACTTTTGCCACACTTCTCTGCTGACCTAGAAAGATTCACTCAATAGTCATGGCTTCACTCACTTCTGTGTAATAATACCAAGAAAAATAGACGCTCTCGAATACTTTCACAAGAGCATCAGTTTATTGTTAACTACATGACTTCAAGCAATTTATTATAGAAGTTTTTAATTCTTACATGGAAGAAAAATTTGACAAGATGACAAAACTGTTACAAAAATAAAACAATTTAATAGTCCTAAGGAATAAGATACAATGCATTTATAGATTTATTAATGAATGAATAGGGAAATTGTATAGAATAAATCGGGTATTACTGCAAACATGAACTTATCATAGTTATGATCCAATGTTTTTTTTTACTTACATTTTTTAAAATATCTGCTAATTAACAGGTTCTAATTTTGTGATTTACAAGTATTTCCTGTTTATTTACGGTTGTGAATTGCATAATGGGAGGTTGATCTCTGTTCTGTCGACGTTTCATGTTAAAATTTCAACTCTACAGTTTAACAAAGTGACTTTTGTTGACATGAACATAGTCATAGAACATTTACATACACTGTAAAACCCAAAAAGTTAAGGTAACTCAAACCATTTGAGGAAACAGATTGCAACAAACCATTTAAGTAAAAAACTAATCTAATCTAGCAATTTGAGCACAGTAAAACCCGATAAATGAAGAGAACTCCAACTGAGTACTGTAAAACTCAATAAGTTAAAGCAACTCAAACCATTTGAGGAAACCAAATGCAACAAACCATTTGAGGTAAAAACTAATCTATATGAGTACTGTAAACTTACTCCATTTAAGTTGAAGTAGTAAGGTATTTAATTAACTCATTACCTTCAAAATTGAGTTCAAACCTCTTTTCAAATGAGTAGAATTGACTTTCAGTCAATTTTCATTTAATTTGATAGGGTTAATGGGTTTTACAGTGTAGTAGTTTGAAATAATATAATGTATAAGAAATAATCTATGGAGAAATAAGTCTGTAAACTAACTGGCACTGTACTGGCAGCTTGTTACCAGGTTGTACCATAATTTACACTTCCAACCCAGACAATATATCACTTTAAACTGCTAAAAATATCAATAAAAGTCACTTTTTCATACTTTTCAACATCAAAAACTTTTGAAGGAAAGATCAAGATCCCCTTATGCAATTCAAAAGCAAAAATAAGTGGAGAAAAAAACAAACATGAATTTTTTTTTTTTTATAATATATGTAAAGTTAATTATGTTTCATCTTCCTTTTTTATGTTATATGAGATTTTAGGTAACATTTCAAGTTCTATAGGGGAAAGATGAAATTATTTAGTTTGATGTAGATTATACTGTAGTAATCAAAAATAATAGTAAAATGAAAACACTCCTGACTCCTAACTGTATACAGTTTCTACTACAATATCATATATCTCTGAATATTACTCTTTAAAAAGATAGATCTCTAATCAAATAAGAAGGATTTCTTTTCAAACATGGTAGTTTAACAGGTCAGAACAAGCATGAACAACTAACAAAACATAAAAATAATCACTTATCGAAATTACAGTGCTCAGTATTAAACGTTTAGCATTTAAATTTAGGCATTATTTTGACAATATATAAATATCTGAATTGTGAAACTGTTTATATGTTCTTTATTAAGCAACACAATTTTATATGACTGTGTTTTTAACATGCCCTTCTCTTTTAGGCACTGGTTTTAAAATGAGGCGACGGTTGATCAACTCACCGAGTTCATCCATGGTGGTGTGGGGTGTGAGAAGAGCGTTGTGCGTGTTCCTAGTGAGTGTGTGTGTGGTGAACTGATCTGATACATGCAGCTGTGGGTTGAGCCCAATCTCACATGTGAAACTGATGCTGCTTCCTTTTTGTGCTCTCACTGTTTCACTCCTTTTCTCGTGTTTTTCATCCTGCTGCTTTATACTATTTGTTAAAGGCCTCTCTGAATTTTTTTGTGGTGCAGATTAAAGATGTCAAATGAGTTGTGCATCCATTTATAGATATTCATTTTATCGTTATTACTGATACTGTATATAGGCTTATTGTAATATTAGTAATATAGGGAGTGTTTTAGCAGTTTGATTAAAACAATTGGGAAATAAAATGGTGTAAAAAGTGTTGATGAAACAATTCCATACCTTGTGTTATAACTGTAAACTGCAAATATTTATATACTTAAGAACTGTAAACGCTTTTATAAATATAAATACATTCAATTATTTTGATTATATATTATAAAAAAAAAGACTTTTAAGCACTGAGTTCATCATTTAAGGTTAAAAAAGAACATATGATCATACTCACTACATTTCCCATAATTCCTAGCCATGTCGTGGAGGATTCTGGGACAGGAAACTTCCGATTAGGTTTCTGTTTCTGCAGATTGCTTGATATAATACTCTGGAAATTAAGATTTAGTTCCTGTAATAGCCTTGATTTGATGAACTCTTGCAATATTAATATATATTTTTTAATGTAGCGGCTTCTTAATTGTGTGGTAAATGTGATGTTATTTGCACTGGGTTCAGCGATAATCTGTTGACAGACTGATCGGCTGATCTTAAAAGGGCAACACTTCGAGCGAGCGGGCCCCTCAAGGAGCTATCGCAAGGGACTCATTTAAGGTATGCCAATGGTTTCCTGTGGTTTTACGTTTTATAGCATCAACTGTAGCAGTGCATCCGGTGCCACTTGCAGAAACACAGCTTAAAATATACGTTAGTCTTGACACTTTCAAAATGGCTTTTGTTTTTTAATTAAAGCAGGTGCATCAGACGTGTTAATGCACAACATCAGAGAGTCAACTACAACTACTACGAACAACCAGTGTTGCCAAAGGGAAAAAAACAACCAAATTAAAGAGAAAAATAGGTTTAAAAATGATTCTAGTTCCTAAATTAACAGATTGTAAAGTAGACAATAACCAGTTCAAAATTCTAGTTCTAGTAGGAAGTTCTAGGTAACTGTGCAACAATGTTTCCTGCTATTATTAGAGCAGTGTTACTCAACAATCATTTTTCCTGAATGTGTTTCTTAATCTTGCCAACATTTGAACCATGCTGTAACCGTGTTTTTGTGTCAGGGTCATCACAGTCACGAGGCTCTATTTTGCAACTTTGTGAACTCTAAAAAAAGTGTGAAATTATAATTTTTTTTTAAATGTATATACTTCATAACCCATGTGAATTTACACAAACTGAGAAAATAAAAAGTGTTAGGTGGTTGCACTCTCCCCTATAAGTTACATTCTTGTAGTTGTTGCTGGATTCTATTAAAGCAGTGAGTTCAAAAGTAAATAAAAAATCTAATTTATAATTAAAGCTGCAAGCAGCGATGATAGGGACCTCGCACCCGTGCTCACCGCCTCCCGGTGGCCTCAGGATGACAGAGAACAGTGAACAATAACAATTTAAGCCGATATATATAAAAAAACCTGAGAAATCCACAGATTTATGCCAAACTTCCTCCTGTCAGCAGGTGGCGCTATGACTGTGACTCAGTTTTGTCATGTAGATGTCTTCAGGAGAATAATTTTATCAACTATGAGAAGTTTCAAGCAGTTCTGACATTGTGTGGCTTAGTTATAAGCCAAACTACCTTCTGCCAGCAGGTGGCGCTATAACTGACTCAATATTGTTATGTAGATGTGTTCAGGAGAAGACTTTTATCAACCATGTGAAGTTTCAGGCAGATCGGACATTGTGTGGCTGAGTTATAAGCCAAACTACCTGTTGCCAGCAGGTGGCGCTATGACTGTGACTCAATATTGGCATGTAGATGTGTTTAGGAAAGGACTTTTATCAACCCTGTGAAGTTTCAGGCTGATTGGACATTGTGTGGCTGAGTTATAAGCAAAACTACCTTCTGTCACTAGGTGGCGCTATGACTGACTCAATATTGGCATTTAGATGTCTTCAGGAGAGGAATTTAATCAACCATGTGAAGTTTCAGGCAGATCAGACATTGTGTGGTTGAGTTATAAGGACTTCCTTTTTCATGGCGAAGCGTTGAGGTTTGTCATGCCGCCACGGACACGCCCCTCTGCGAAAACTCTAGATCTTCACAATATATCATCGCTTGAGCTTTCAGATACACAACCAACCAAATTTGGTGCTTATATGAAAAAATTTGTGGGAGGAGTTTATTACTTTGTAAATCATGACATTTTCTGTGGCCAGCAGGTGGCGCTATAACTGTATCTGGATATCGGCATGTAAACTTGTTCTGGTCTGGACTCTTATCAAACGTGTGAATTTTGAGGCAGATCGGATAATGCATGCCTGAGTTATAACGACCTCCTGTTTTGTGGCGAATCGTTAAAGTTTGCGAGGCCGCCACGGACACGCCCATCGACAAAACCTCTTAAGCTTCGCAATTTAACATCGCCAAGGCCTTTAGATGACAAAACCCAATTTTGGTGTCGATAGCAAAAAATCCCTAAAAGGAGTTCGTTAGGATACAAAGCCTGGAAATGGCAAAAATGCCACTTATTTGCCGCAGGAAGTTAAAAATATCCGACTTCCTGTTGGGTTTGAGATATGGCTCCAAGAGACTTTTTCGTATGTTTTGGCGTGTTTGAGGTGTGTGCCAATTTTCGTGCATGTGCGTGATTCGTAGATCAGGGGCTCGTCCGTTTCATTTTTATAGGTGGCGCTGTCGAGTCATTTTGCCACGCCCACTTCATTATTGTTATGTGGATGTGTTTAAGAGATGACGTTTATCAACCATGTGAAGTTTCAGGCAGATCGGACATTGTGTGCTTAAGTTATAAGGACTTCTTGTTCCATGGCGAAGCGTTGAGGTTTGTCATGCCGCCACGGACACGCCCCTCTGCAAAAACTCTAGATCTTCACAATATATCATCGCTAGAGCTTTCAGATAACACAACCCAAATTTGGTGCTGATACGAAAAAATTTGTGGGAGGAGTTTGTTACGATGTAAAACATGTCATTTCCTGTGGCCAGCAGGTGGCGCTATAACTGTATCTGGATATCGGCATGTAAACGTGTTCAGGTCAGGACTGTTATTAAACATGTGAATTTTGAGGCAGATCGGATAATGCATGCCTGAGTTATAACGACTTCCTGTTTTGTGGCGAATCGTCAAAGTTTGCGAGGCCGCCACGGACACGCCCATCGACGAAAACTCTAAAGCTTCGCAATTTAACATTGCCAAGGCCTTTAGATGACAAAACCCAATTTTGGTGTCGATCGGATAAAATCCCTAGGAGGAGTTCGTTAAAATACAACGCCTGGAAATGGCAAAAATGCCACTTTTTCGCCGCAGGAAGTCAAAAATATCCAACTTCCTGTTGGGTTTGAGATATGGCTCCAAGAGACTTTTTCGTATGTTTTGGCATGTTTGAGGTGTGTGCCATTTTTCGTGCATGTGTGTGATTCGTGGATCGGGGGCTCGTCCGTTTAATTTTTCTAGGTGGCGCTGTCGAGTCATTTTGCCACGCCCACTTCCGAAACCCCTAAAACCCAGCCATTTACACCGCGTTTGGTGTGTGTGCAAATTTTCGTGAGTTTTCGGGCATGTTTAGACCCTCAAAAGTGCCCCGATTGGGGGCGGAATAATAATAATAATAATAATAATAATAATAATAATAATAATAAAAAACGGAGCAATTCCAATAGGGCCTACGCACCGTTTCGGTGCTCGGTCCCTAAATATCTAAGTAGACATGGAAGTACATGGAAGAGCCATAATTTGATTTAATATAATTTATTTATAGTGATTAAATTCATGCACCGTTTACACATGTCGATATGTTTAGTTTTGTACATTTGTTGATTTCACCCCTACTTCTTTGTTTGTAATGTTTTAAGTTATATTACAAAATGTGAGAGAAATAAAGACCAGAGCAACACAGTTTTTTGACTGGAGTTTATTGTTTTGCTGCTTGAAAATTCAGTAAACATCTTTAAATGGAAAGAAACCCGAGTTAATTTATTGCTCAACTGATTTTGAAATTCTGATAAGTACACTTTTTTTTATTTATTTTTTTATTAGTACAATTCTGATAGTATCTTTTAAGACAGGCCTATTGTGGGCGCTAAGGTTGTTACTGTAAGTGGTTTAGATGGTTTTATAAAACCCATCTGTTTATTTTCTTTTTAATAGTGTTTAATAGAAGAATTAATACAGGAAAAAAAACTACATTACCCACAGGCCCGTGCAGAGACCGTCCAAAGGGCATGTGCAGGATACATTTTTTGAAGAGCCGGGGGAGTGGGGGGTGGTTGTTGTTGTTGTTGTTGTTGTTGTTGTTGTTGTTGTTGTTGTTGTTGTTGTTGTTGTTGTTGAGCGCGCGTACTCAAGAGCGGTGTTGTCGCGTGCCTACTGAAGGGCGGGACGGAGGGTGTGTTGTGTCGCGGGGGCACTTTATATCCAAGACTAAAAAGGGCATGTGCACTGCACAGGTTAAGTCCTATGTGTGCACGTGCCTGATTATCCATGACACTAAATGAAACTGTATTTTTCACTCATTTTTTTTTTTAATTTTGTCATTCACATGAAGTTCTATTATTTTTCCTCGTTAAAGCCATTAAATAATGTAATGTAATATAATGTGTATTTATATAGAGCATTTATTGTATATGGCCATACACCAAAATCGCTTCACAATCATGAAGGGGTCTCTCCACACCACCACCAGTGTGCAGTATCCACTTGCAGCCAGTGATAGTAAATGACGACATAATTCCTCTTTAAATTCACGTTTGTTTTACAGCAATGCAAATACAAATCTCTCGTAGACTTCAGATGTCTTATCATTGTGTTTCAGTGTGGTCCGAGTGGTTCCAAACCTTTGAGTTTCTTTCTTCTATTGCAAAAAAGCTGAAAAGCTGTAACCATTAGTTTCCATAGTAGGAAAAACTAATACTATGGATGTCAATGGTTATAGGTTTCCAACATTATTTAAAATATGTTGTTTTTTGTATCTCTGTAACTCCATAAAGGTCTGAAACAAGTAAAAACTGAGTAAACGATGATTGAACTTCTCTTTAAATTCACATTTTTGTCCTACAGCAATGCAAAAAACAAACCTCTCATTGACTTGTAATGTCTGTCATTGTGTTTCAGTGTGGTCTGAGTGGCACCGCTCAGCGTGATGTCATCCACTAAAGAAACTGTGCTGCGTCAGCGCCGCCGGGAGCTGGACGCCCGCAGGAGTAAGTCTCGCGTGCGTCTGGGCTCGTGTCTGCAGAGCTGGGCTCAACTCAAAGATAAACTGGGCTTCTCTCTTCACTCGGAGCTTGCTCAGCATCTGCTGGAGAGGTACAGTACAGTCGAGAGATACAGTTACCCTTAGACCTGCTGCATGACAGTTCGCTGGATGCGCTACTCTACATTTCCAGCTGAATTACATTTGCAGTTGTTGATTCTGGCTATGAAGATCAGACTTGTTCTGATCCAGTTCCAGATCATACAGAGAAGAGTCAGGAATTATGAGTGAGCTTAACAGAAAGTGTAGGCAGAAAAAACAAAGACGGACTTGCGGTTTATGGAGTTCAAAACACATTTAGATTTGGTCAACGGCCAAGGTCTTCTGGTGGTGTGTGTGTGAAGCATTATAGATTATATGTGGTCTAACTGTATGACATTTTCTGCTTTCTGTTTTACAGCTATGTTTCAAGAGTTTGTATGAAGTGTTCAGGTAAACCACAGACTCCCAACTTAAAGGAATCCTTCACCCATAAAATTACCCTTCTGACATAATTTATAGTTCTAAATGCTTTAGCAATTCAATATAAAGTTTTTCTAAACCTGCATGACTTGGTCTTAACCATAATTTTAAGCAACGCATTCACTGAAATGTAATTTAACTTAGTATTTTAGTCTTGGTTTACATTACAAATATTTAAAAAAATATTTGAAAAAAATATAGCATGCCAAAGTTTACAATAATCTGTAATACACTCCCATGATGTACTACAAATTACATAAACAAGTCTCCCTGTGGTGAATACATTTTGTTGGTCCCTTTTTATATTTAATAGTAAAAAAAAAAAAAAAAAGATGTCTGATAATATTTTTTCTTCTGGAGATAGTCTTATTTGTTTTATTTCGGCTGGAATAAAAGCAGTTCTTATTTTTTTAAAATCATTTTAGGGACAATATTATTAGCCCCATGAGCTATTTTTTTCCGATAGTCTACAGAAAAAACCATCATTATACAATTATTAATATATATATGTATGTGTATATATACAGTATACAGCGTGGGTTTCCTCTGGGTGCTCCGGTTTCCCCCATAATTCAAAGACATGTGCTATAGGTGAATTGAATAAACTAAATGGTTCGTAGTGCGTGTGCGTGCGTGCGTGCGTGTGTGTGAGTGTTTCCTAGTACTGGGTTGCAGCTGTAAGGGCATCCACTGCGTAAAACATATGCTGGAATAGTTGGTGGTTAATTTCACCGTGGCAGCCTCTGAAATAGAGACTAAGCTAAAGGAAAATGAATGAATGAATGAATTTATCATTTTCCCAGGTCTGGGTTTTGTCTGGAAGGGCATCCACTGAGTAAAACATATGGCAGAATAGTTGGTGGTTCATTCCACTGTGGCAACCCCTGAGAAATAAGGCACTAAGCCGACGAAAAATTAATGAATTGTATCATGGAAGGTTCTTTATGGAATTGTAGTTCTGTCCCTCAGTAAAGCCATTGAGTTCTCATTCAGTCTTGTATCATTGAATTTTTGCCCAATGTTTGTATGCTTCATTGCTTCAAATCTAATTTTTTAATTTTGGGATTCACATCATAGCTGCTAGCTTTGGTTTATTTCTCACAACACTGGAATAAGTCTTTTATGAAATGAAAAATGTAATAGTACACTGCTTAATAATGAGAATACATTAATCCACTCCATTTGTTTTAGAAAGTAAGACAAAAATTCAGAGTAAAAGACCGGGTCGAATCAAGAAGTAGAACTATAAAGATACTATAGCATCCACACCAGCTGTGTGCACTTTAAATGCTTTAAATTCATTTATTCATTCTACTTCAGATTAGTCCGTTTATTCATCCATATTCATCCAGCATGTGTTTTATGCAGTGGATGCCCTTCCAGCTGCAATCCTGTAGTGGAAAACACCCAAACACACTCATTCACACACATGCACTATTGACAATTTAGCTTATTCAATTCACCTATAGCACATGTCTTTGGACTGTGGGGGAAACCGGAGCACCTGAAGGAAACCCATGCAAACATGGGTGAAAACATACAAATTCCACACACAAATGCCAACTGGCCCAGCCGGGACTCGAACCAGCGACCTTCTTGCTGTGAAGCAATAGTACTACCCACTGAGCCACCGTGTCACCTGCTTTAAATCTTTGTGCACTTTTTTTTATTATTGTTTTTATCATTGATAATCTGTGGCATTAAATCAATTGAACTTAGGTGATGGGAAAGAAGAGACTGTATCAACTACAAAGGAGTCTTTGCAGGAACTCATCTTGATGGTCCACAACCATGGACAGACGTGTCCCCTTCCTCCTGTCCTGCAGTGTAGGCCTGTTCAAAAAACAAAACTATCAACACGCAGTCAGAGTGGAAGAATAGAGGCTGCTACTGAGCCCAAGAAATTAGCAGAAGCGGATGAGTGTTTTAAATATACATGTGAAGATGGACATCATTTTATGTGGTGTCCTTTTAACCTGGAGAAGGTACTGATTTCTAAAAATGAAGGAGATAAAATTACATCCGAACAAGGCAAGAGACAGATGAAGGAACCAGTCACAGATACAGAAAGACAAGAAATGATGACTAGATTAAAAACCAGACAGCAACAGAGAGAAGATGCTGGCACTAACACAAATAAAATGCTTGGACAAAATAAAAATGCAGGTGAATGCTTTTTCTTTAATAAATAATAATTAATAATAATAATATTTTTTTTTTCAAGGACTAACTATACACTGTAAAAAATTTGACCTTAAATTCACAGTAAATTACTGGCTAATAATTGCATTACTTTCACAGTAAATTACTGTATGTAAATTCACAGTAAATTATTGTGAGGTAGTTCACAGTAATTTACTGTGGTTTTGTCACATTAAATTATTGTGAAATTACAACCATATATTGTAACTTTACAGTAGATAATAAAGTCCGTTACTGTGATTTCACAGTATTATCTTGTAGAATTAACTATATTTTACTGTGAATTTGCAATATGATTACTGTGATTTAGCAGTAGGTTGCAGTTTAAATACCTGATTTAACTGTAAAGTTACAGTTATATCCCGGATTACTGTAATTTAACAGTTTGGTGCTGTAAAATTTCAAAGCAATTTTAGGTCACACAAAAATGAAAATTCTATCTTGATTTACTCACCCTCAGGTTGTTCCAGCTCTGTTAAAAATGATTTTTTTGTTAAACACAGGAATAAAAATATCAAATATTCCCCTTTGTGTCTAAACAACCTGAAAATGCGTAAATGATGACAGAATCTTCTTTTTTGGGTGATCTGAGAAGACTCTAAAATCAAAATAAAAACAAACACACATACATTTTACAGATTTATTTAACAGCTTAATGACATCTGTGTAAGCATTTCAGAAAACTTTCAAAAGGTGAAGGTGAAGCCTCAAAAAATCTTAAGAACATAATAACAAAAAAATCTGACATCATATGTAGCATACATATAAAAAGCAGTGCTTCAGAGTGCGCTCTCTCTCTTTCTCATATATATATATATATATATATATATATATATATATATATATATATATATATATATATATATATATATATATATATATATATATATATATATATATATATATATATCATGAATCATTTTCCTGATAATTTTACACACTTGCTGGTTGATGTGTCTTCCCTGCTTCTTTGACTTCGTCTGTCTTCCATCTCCAAACTGGTGCCCAAAAAGCACCTATAAGCAAAAGGGCAGACAAACAGTTAGCTTCACACAACACTACTGGGACAATACTGCTGCACTACAGAGCAAAATTACTATTAGCTCAGTTTGAACATTCTGACAATACTGTAGCTCAGTCAAACTGCAATCATTTAAACAAAAACATCTGAAAAACATTTCCATCACAAACACACATTCAAGAACAGTCTAACAACAAATAGTGGTTTTAATGACCTAGACAGAGCATTTTAAAACAGTTGATTTGATTTACACTTTCTGTTTACAGACTATAATCTAATGCTGGGTTCACACTTATTGCAAATTGAACACGTACATCATAGCACTTGTTCTTGAATACTAGCAGGATGTTTCTTGCATTAAGCTAATTTTTCATGATTTGAATATTAGAAAAATTTTGCAAAAAACTTGATTAAAGTGATACAGCACTTGTGTTGTATTCATTTCAATTAAGTTTTTTTGTAAATATTCCAAATATTTTTCAACGTTTTTTGAGTTTCACTTAATTTGTGCTTCCCAGTAAAAAATTCCCACTATTTATGCATTTGCAATGACTTGTATGTAATCCAGTCACCTGAATAGGTAACTTCACATATGGTATAAGAGCCCCATCCTTTTAAAGACAGCTTTCCCTCTGGTCTCCAGCACAGACAAACAAATTGAGTCTGCAACACACCCCTTTATTACAAGGGGACAAGGGGAGTCATGACTTGTGCTCCTATACATTCCTTGTTTAACCCCCCGAAAACAAGCCCTCAGTTACAATATTTATTGTAGACATTACCTTAAATTCCAGAGTGCAAAAGACATCTTCAGCATACTTCAGTTTCAGACCAGATCCAAAGTCAGTCGTTAGATCCAGGTGAGGTCCAATGACCACTCGACCCTCCAAGGAATAAGACTGTTTGTTTGATGTTGCACTGCTGGGGAAAGAAAGACTAAATTAGAGATGTTTGTGAATAATTACATTTGTTTGTAGAAACAAAGTTGACATTCCATGCTCTGCCTATTAAAAACCAAGCAAACAAACAGACATGCCCAGTAAAATTGCTAATAAAAATAAAAACTATAGTTTAAAAAAATCTTTGTCTAATATTTACTACGACTGGAAGTACTGGTGGAACTTCTGGAAGAAGAAAAAGAGTTTGTACAAGAAACTGCTCACAACAAATTTGTGAAAAACCTGACATTTAAAAATCTAATAAAAACGAGGAAGGTTCAACATTACCTTTAATAATCAAGAGAGGGGTGATTGGCATCAGTGTTTCAACATCAGTGGCTGTGGCTGCAAAAAAATATGAATATAATAAGAGTAGAATAAGACTCAACCTAACACGCGCACACACACACACACACACACACACACACACACACTCTCTCTCTCTCTCTTTCTCTCTCTCTCTCTCTCTCACTCTATATATATATATATATATATATATATATATATATATATATATATATATAAGCAATTCCGTGCAAATGTCAACCTTGCCATGAAAAAAAAATAAGTTTTTACCAAAATACGGAAACCATTTCTGGGTTTTTTGTGTAAGCAAGTATTTTACAGTACTTTAAAAATACTCAAAAATGCATCTGTCAATGTTTTCAAACTATTCTATTTGATTTACCAAAGTCACACAAATGGTAATTTCACATGCGTCACATCCACAACAGAGAGATGTCACATCCATAACGACACTTTTTCCTCAGAAATGTGAAAATATTAAATTAAATTAAACCAATCAGTTTTGTTTTGTAGAGAGCCGACTCTAATCCTTTTGATTAGCATTATTTCTTTTGGGTTGTGCAGTTTAATTCACATAATTTCTACAAAGTGTGTTGTATACTGTAAACTCAGACTTTTTTTGTCACATCCATAACACATGCTTATTTTCCTCATTTAAAGTACAAAACACATTTACAGATTGATATTTTTCTGCTCCCATAACTCTGTGGGTAGTTGCTCTAGAAAATATAATCAAATTTTTCAATATAATGTTAACATATACTTTCTCTGTCAATTTATGTGTTGAATTTTTACTGCAAATGTCACATCCATAACGCTGGAATTGCTCATATATATATATAGGTTTAGATTGTGATAATGAATTTAGGTTATATTTGTGTGATCAGAATTTACACTCACCTCACACTTCAGCTATTATCAGGTACACCTGAACACCAAAGAATAAAATCTACAGTTAGTGACAATATACAATTAGTTCTCATTTGTAAATGTTAGCAATGCATTAACACCAGTGAGAAATATACAATATGTACTAAAATAATACAACTGAATTGTATTAGAAGCCTCATTTAATAAAACAGTTAAGACTTGTTTCATAATGAGTTTAGTTATTTAACTAACTTAACGTTAACGTAACAGTGAACAAAATTAACGTACATGATGGTCACTAACCGTAACGTTAACTTAAGTGAAAGCCAGAGCTTACCTTAACGTCACAGTCATTTCACCTTTACTTCAGTCTTGTACTGAAACAGAAAATGCAGTTAACAAGAAGTTAATTAAAGAAAATTCCCTTTCTTTTTTCAGGAACTAACGTTAACGTTATGCTATGTTACCTCAGAAAACACTACAATCACCATCTGGCGTCGTTAATTTCTTGTTTAAAAAAAGGCGCGCTTAAACCCTGTATGTGCGAGTACAACCAAAGTACTCGGTAAATTCCAGTTAAATGACATGCACTATACAGAAATACACATACAACAATCATTTAACGGACAAAAGTCACATTTTAACACTTACCGAGGATGAATTCGTTAGGTGAAGAGACGAGTCAGGCGTTGTCTGTGGTGATGGCGCTTGTTTGCGGTCGAGTCGAGTCAGTTCTGTTCAATGAATCGGCTCCTTTAAGTGAACAGTAAAGAGTCGAATTCGCCTGAAACCGATTCCATTTTGCATAATATTGTTAGACGCAGACATATAATTCATTAATATTTCATCATATTGCTTGGTTCGTGTACTGCTTGTACACAAATTGCATGTTGATGACTATGAGCTTATGAACACGTCTGATAAAATATCTGAATCTGATTCAATGTCACACGAGTCTTGAACCGAAGCAGTGCAAAAGTGATATATTCATTGAAATATAAAGTTAATTTTTTTCTTCGCCATTCAAAATATTACATATCTCTGACTTTAACAATCAGAATAAAGTTCGTTTGAAGTGTATTGAGAATTATTATTTTTTCCTCCCAGGATTCGTTTCGCACCAAGCTGCATCAAGCTGTAATGGTGGATGAGAAGGCACATAATATTATAAATATTGCTTGTAATATGTAATGAAATAAAGTTTTAACACTTTTTCATGCGAGAATGTAGTTCTTCAAAACCAAAATCTGTGGATTGTTAGTAAAGATTGTGTGTAATTTTAAGTGTGTTTTGCCGGTAGCGGAGATCTATGACCTCCAGGCGGTAACGGCGCTCATTACTCATGTATCCGCCGAGAGGCGCCTGTCTTCAGGCTAGACATTGGGACAATTACCCGTCTTCGATGGCTCTATATGCGTCAGAAAATGAAGTTTTAACCGTTTTTCATGCTAGAATGTAGTTGTTTAAAACTCTAATCTGTGGTTTATATATATATATATATATATATATATATATATATATATATATATATATATATATATATATATATATATATATATATATATAATTCTGAGATTAGTGACCTCCAGGCAATGACAGGTGCCCAATACTCATGAAACCGTCTAAAGCAGACATTTACCCTGACATTGAAATAATTTTTGGCTGTTTAACAGTCTTTGGTTTCATTAATTAATTACTTTTTATTCCAGTTTATTATGTTTTGGCTAAGCACACAGATATGTTCATTAAATATTAGTTCATATTCTATGTTAACTGTAAAAAAAATTAAATAATGGTGCAGTACAACCAAAAAGATGTTGGTAACCAAATCGTTTTGGGGGCTATAACATTCTGTTATTATCTGTTAAAAGTAATTTGTATTAATTTCTACGTTGAATTAAAAAAAGGTTTGAATTTCTATAACTAACGTGCAAAATATATAGTCTTTTTCACAGTAATTTGCTGTAATCATGCTACCTGCCGTAATTTCACAATAAAATTATGAATACAACATATTACTGTGAATTTTTCAGTTAAATACTGTGAAGGGATACTAATGTAATTTACTGTGAAAAATTACAGTAACTTGTTGTGAAAACCTGGAAATTTTTTACAGTGTAACCTTGTTTGCAGATGTTACAGAGACTCTTGAAGCACAGGACAAAAATGATCTGGCATCTGATTTTTCTTATTCAGAGCATGGGTACATATTGGGTTTGGTTGTTCTGCTGTGTTTTACTGGAAAAAATATTCTTTGATTTCTATTTATATCTTTAATCATGTTTTTTTTTTTTTCTGATTGCCAGATCTCCAGCAGACAGTGATGAGATGACTGTAGATGTTCCTGTCAGCCATACTGATAGGTATTCACTTTATTCATATACAATGATACATGAAAAGACTGAAAAATACAGCTAAATACTTTTCTCTAGCTATGAAGAATTTGCAGTGCTGAATTTAACCAACAGAGGGACCCAAAGTAGTGCAGATCATACTGAGAAACTTAGCGTCAGCAAAAAGGCGGGAATACTTCAAAGTAACAGGTGATACTTTTCTAACAGAAGATGTGCTTCATATTTTCAAATGATTTGGTTGTAGTTAAGAGTTCTTTTTCTCCTCAGTTCACAGTCGTTGAAAAAGGATATGTCTCAGATTGGGGGCAAGAGGAAAAGGTTTGTTTTTTTGTTGTTGTTTTTAAGCAGACATTACATTTTAAATAATAGTTTACATTTCTATACGTTTTATTTTATTTCTATGTATAGTTATAGTTATACAGATGGTCCATTTTGTGTTGCTGTCTCCATCAAATAAAACTGAAATATTATTTAATAAAGTGTATATTTTATTATTTTAAAACTTGTCAAAATATGGGTGAAATAATTATTTTAAAAAGTAATAAAATGCATGTTAGACGTTTTTATAATCTTTACAATTATAAAAAAAAGATTAATGATTAAATTATTAAATAAACACAATTAGGTCAGTTTCTGCTACATTTAGTTAAAATATGTCTCTGAATGAATGTTTCTAGTTTACTATCCATTACTATCTTTAATACCATAAGAAAATATAAATGTTTAAAATAAATAGAGCCTTAGTAAGTATAATATTTTTCTAAATATTCCTGAAAACATTTTGGTTAAACATCTGTTTACATCAGTTTAGTGTTTTCTGTGAATCATGATGATTTTTTAATAACAAACAGGATACAGTGTATCGTATAGAAAATAAATATTGAATCTGTTTTACATTTGCTTGAAAACAGGTGATTGTCCTGCATTTATGAAAAATACTTAGTATTATTTATTGTGAATGCCTTATGATGTCCTACTGTATTATATGTTTAGATAATATCACAAAAACTCAATGTGTTCACAGAAAATCAACATCCAAATTAATTTTATCTTGTGAGTTTGATGGCTGCGATAAGATTTTCTCCAGTCGACAATATTTAAATGTAAGTTCCATGTCAATATTACCAGCGCATCACACATTCGTTAGTCTTTACCAGACTAACACAACTTTTCATATATTCCGACTGTTAAATAAGAAAACAAAAAAGCATCAGCACTGGATCTTTTCTTCTCCTCAGCATCATATCAAATATCAGCATCTGCATCAGAAGACCTTCACCTGCTCGCATCCCTCCTGCAGAAAGTCCTTTAACTTTAAGAAGCATCTGAAGGAGCATGAAAAGTTGCACAGTAGTGAGTGTTCAGTCCATTTTACAGATTTTATGTGACAGATTTGTCAGCTACATATTCATGATACAAATCTTTTTCAGAGCATTCTTTGTAACTCTACAGATAATATATGTGTAAATCCAGGTAGATGAGCAGTTTCTGAAATACTCCACCAATCATGTTAAAAAGTGATTTAAATAATATTTCATCTCCATTCTGATGCTCAGTTTAAACTTCAGCGGATCACCTTAACTACGTCTGTATGCTTAATAATATTGAGTTGCTCTCATGTGATTGCTGATTAGATATTCGCATTAGGAAGCAGTTAAACAGGTATATTTAATAAAATGTTAAAGTGTGTCTATGTTTTAGCTTGTGAGTTGAAGATCTGTTTTGACAGCAACTGTTAATTGCAAATAATAAGCCTAGAGAAACAAATTAGTTACAGGTTAGTCAACGTTTCAAATGGAGAAGACAACACTTTCCAAAAACCAGGTGTTTAATTATATTCTAATGTATTTTCATGCAAATTAATTTGGTTCAAAGTAGCCTAGTTAGGTAGATGAATAAAAAAGTAGGTTTCTGTAGATATTATGCATGTATATGCAATGTACTTACTGTAGTATTTTATAAGTGCATATGTTATGAGATGTGTTATAAGTGTCTTTTATGAAATTATTTAAATGTTAGCATTTCAAAAAAAGCATTACAAAACACAAAAGGAAATCCAGTCCAGATAATTATACTTATCAATATTTCCATCCAAAGATGCAAATTAAAATTTAAGCACATAACTGGAAAATCACATATAAGACATGCAAATAAAGCAGTGTTTCCATCCAATAAGAGAACAAAATTGTCACTTCCACATTAACTGCTGTCAAATACCAACAGTAAAGACGGAATTTGCTGCGGTAAGAGAAGCTGCATCAATCTTTTCTTTATTTAATAAATGACTTGCAGTGTTGGGGAGTAACTAGTTACATGTAACACCGTTACGTAATTTAATTACAAAATAAAAGTAACAGTAATTAGTTACAGTTACTAAGAAAAATATGTAATTAAATTACAGTTACTTTTGAAAATGTTAAAAATTACAAATGGGGTTACATCTAATATTTTTCTTTAAATCTCTGTGATATGTTGAATAATATTAATCTATTGCTTTGCCTGTTTTTGATATGCACGATGGCTTCTGCTAAGGCCATTTAATCAAGCGCTGATTCTTTTGATTTGCGGCGAAACCACGGGCGTAAATCCCGGGGGGAACATGTTCATTGTCCTCCTCACCAAATAAAATATATAAATATATATATATATATATATATATATATATATATAAATATATATATATATATATATATATATATATATATATATATATAAACGCACTCTCTATTTTGAAAAATATGTGTGTGTATACCTAAAATAATTGTCTAAGTAGAAAAAAAAACGCATTTATTATTTAAAATGCATTTAGAAAGAGTTCACCCCCGCTTCCTCATAGTGGTTTGATCCACCTACTCCTTAAGTACACGCAGCCTGTCACAGTCAAAGACAGACAGACGCAGAAGTTAGGTGTGTGGCTACAGGTCAATGTAGAATTTGAGTAAGTATGGTGCATTAATCACTAAAAAAAAATCGATTCTCTTCAAAGTTAATGCAGAATCATTTATAAATTAGTTGCGGCAAAAATGCAGATTACAGATGTCCATGAATCTGCTGTATTAGCGGTTAAAATTACTCATGTAGTTAACGTATGCTTGTTTAGCTTGTTACGTTAGTGGCGCACTGCAAAATAATACGCCAAAGTGCATTGTTTCATTTGTGATGGCTTGGCATAATGTTAACTTTACATTAACGGCCACAATTAGCATATTGTTTATCTGTGGATTTGCTAAATGAGCACTGTGTGCTACGTCCAAACTAGCCCCACTTTATTTTTTGTATAATCAATTTCAGTTCTGTTCTTAGGTGACTAAATTAATTTAAAATATAAAATGTCCTTGTTTTTATTGTTTTGATGATTTTTATGATAGTTTTTCATTCTTTGTGTAAAGCACTTTGAATTAGCATTGTATATAAAATGTGCTACAGAATAAACTTGCATTGCAGTGTCGTGGACTAGATAAAATGATTGAGGTAAAGTTGGTTTTATATTCGCACATTCATTCAGTGACAGCTCCATACATTGTTTACCATGGTACTTTGAATATTTGAACTGAAATCTCATGCAAGTTTGACTTCAAAACAACATTAATAATAATAATAATAATGCATTTTATTTGTATAGCACTTTTCCTACATACATGGAACTCAAGGCACTTCACAAACAACAAACAGGCATTGTAAAATAAACCAAATACAAAATAATGTATATTAGACAATTAAAGCAAAATATATACTCAGATAAAAGCATACATGTACACACATATATGCATACATCTACACAATCACACACAATATTCTTTACATACATGCACACACACCGTACATGCATATGTACATAAACCTATACGATATAGATTAATTGCATAAACTTCACAAACTTATAGTCATACGCAATTTTAAAAAGGTGCTTCTTAAGCTTTTTAAAAATAAATTCTGGGGGATTCTTTTACTAAATTTGGGAGAAAATTCCAAGATTTTGCAGCATAGTGACTAAAAGAACAGATCGCATCAGATTTACAGAGTGAAGTTCTAAAAGTCGAGTGCTAGAAGAGCGTAGCAAACGGTTTGGATTATATTTTGATAAGCAGTCAGAAAAGTATGAAAGGTGTCATGTTGTGTAGTGCCTTATAAACTAATAAAAGAATCCTAAAATTTATTCTATTAATGCTGCTGTGATATGTTCTTGTGTCTTCAATTTCAATAAAACTCTGGCTGCTGTATTTTGTATCAGTTGCAACATCTTTATAGAACCTTTAGGTAAACCATTATAATATTAACACTAACTGTAAACAATGCTGTACTTTGATGGTTGTTGGCTGCTAATATAATTTTACTATTTAGAATTTCCAATGAATACTCTTCTGAGGTTATTATGAGAGACTGAATGTGCAAATATAAAACCAACTTTACTCAATGATAAAATGACAGAGAAAAGGAAAATGGACATAAGATCATTTTTCAGTGCAGCAAAACTCCCAAGTACAAAAAGTTCACATATTAGGCAATTTGGCTTTCAGAATGAGTGCTTATGAAAATACTAATGTCACATTATCAATCACAGGCAGAGGAGAAAGAACTGATTGAGAAACAGGCAGAGCAGGGTCAGTCAGATGTACAGTGTCAGGTAAGGGTGTTGTGCTTTATTGAAGGAATAATAACAATTCTTTTAGGGGTGAACAATTTTTAAAAATGTTTTCTGAGTTGTGGCTGTTTAGCAGATGAACCTCACAGGCTCGCCAATTTACAATATGATCTCTCAATTTAACAAGTGTAATGTAAACCAGTTAGTTATTATGAGTATGGAAAACGTCTTTTCCTGCATTTATTCGGCTTCAGGAGTCAGTCTGTTGACTGTAAACAACACAACAAACAATGCAATAAATAGTTTTCAAGAAAATTTTGCTTTGTCAATGAACCTGAGAAAAACTTTAAAAATAACCATAATGATGTAGTCTCCATGCTGTAATATGAACAATAAAACCATTTTTAACTGCGGAGACATAAGTACAATTCAGCTGTATTATTTGTGTCTCCTTCAAAAAATCTTTAAAAAATTGCTCATAAGAAATGTTATATTTATTGTCCCCCCTACTGTTAAATCAAATTAATGGACATGTCTAATCCTCCTTGCCATTAAAAAAGCATGAGGAAGCATCTGCAGGTATGTAAGCTAGCGTTTCTTTGTTTTATAAAAGCAAATGTTTTTGTCGTTATCGTGAGTGTACAGAAATAAAAACAGACCCTTTAATTTCTAATGATATATTATGATTTATAAAGTTATCGATTTGTGAATTTCAGGGCACCAGCAGACTCCTCTGGCCAAAGTGATGTTATCACATTACCAGTGTAGCTAGCTTAACTACATTTCTCAGTAGCGAGACGGTAGCTTCGCTAAAAAATCAAATAGCTTTTCACAGTAGCGAAGCTATTTTATTAGTGAAGTAGCGCAGTAGTGTCCACACAAGCTACATTTACAGATCGTGGATCAATATTGTTTAAAATGTGTAACACCTGGTTTTATTGGATTTTTTTTGTTTTTGCTGTTATATACTATAATTTACTCCTGTTTGGTACAGCATATTATTTACAGTAAATAATTAAAATGAACAGTTCTGCCTCATATGTTTCATTGGCAGTTTTATTGATCACTAAGATGTGATTGATTTGGATTTAAGTGACTTCTATTTAAAAATGAAAATTTCAAAAATTAGATGTATTTTTTTTATTGCAAATGCCCCATAATTCACCTGCACAACTAACTAACATTGTGATTTTGTAACAACAGTAAACATGTTTTTGTGATAAGGTCTGGTTTTGTGGTGGCTCTACTTTAAATTTAAATAAATTAAATTAATTTTATTTAAGTGTTGAAAGCTTTTGAGATTCTAACAGTAAACAGAGCTACTGTAAGCTCACTCCTGCTCTGTATAAATGATTGAAAATTATTTAGTTGAAAATGTTTGTTAGAAAATTAAAAGTAATCAAAAAGTAATCAAATGTAATTAGTTACTTTACTTTTATAAAGTAATTGAAAATTACAGTAACTTATTACATTTTAAATAGGGTAATTTGTAATCTGTAATCTATTACATTTCCAAAGTAACCTTCCCAACACTGATGACTTGTGCCTCAGAAGGCAGTATGTTGACACGCAATGAACACGTGATGGCATTTGAAGGCCTGAGATGTGGAGCACAGACACTTTTGACAATTCTAGAGGAAATCAATAATATTAAAATACCATATAAATATAATAAAAATTTCCATCGTAGTTTATGCGCATCTTTACTTATTGAGTAAAAAGTTGGTCCTACTCAGTTATGTGCATACGTTTTTCATGTGCATTTTCAAAATTTATGCGCATCTTTGCATTTCCATCAACTGTTTTTAATGCGCATATCCAAAATGCACATATAAATAGGTGGATGGAAACAAAGCTACTGTCCACATTGACTATCAGGACAGTTTTGTCAGGACTACTTTTTGTACAGTAAGTACAGTAATAGAGATGAGTTGATGTTTTTTTTCCTGCTGTTCCTGTTAATACGTTTTTCTCCCTGTGCTTCTTTATGTCTGTGAGATCAGCGAGACTATATCTGTGAGTTCTGTGCTCGGGCGTTTCGAACCAGCAGTAACCTGATCATCCACCGCAGGATACACACCGGAGAGAAGCCGCTGCAGTATGAGTTTCACCACATATTCATTAGGCCTTTTGTTTATGCCAAAGGATTGTGTAACTCCCAACTCATTTTTTAACAAACTTTCAATCAATATTGAACACAACTAGATTGCTCAAGGGTCTTTTATGACAGCTTTTTCTATCTTTCCTTTTGAGGTGTGAAGTGTGTGGCTTCACCTGTCGACAGAAAGCCTCTCTGAATTGGCACATGCGGAAACACAATGCTGAGAGCACCTACCAGTTCCCTTGTGAGATCTGCGGCCGTCGCTTTGAAAAGAGAGACAATGTTACGGCTCACCGTAGCAAGAGTCACCCAGACTATAATACAGGCACTCTGGAAAGATCTCTTCCCCTTCCTCCCTCTGACCCACTCCTGCATCCCTCGAGGCACCGCGGATCTTCCCCTTCTGTTTCCAAGAATCAACCCACTGCAGAATAAGAGTTGTGACAACAGTTTGAACACTCTTGACCTCAAGCAATCTCTAATGTGGGATTGGTTGGTAAACAAAATCTCCATGCGGTGCCTTAATAATGTTGTTAGTTCTTATTTTGTTTTTGTTTTTTAGATTTTTTTCAGAGACCGTGAATAGACCATCAGTATACACAGGTCAGTATTTGACAAATTGAGTACGCTTACATGGACACCAATAATCTGATCTGAATACTATTAAGACAATACTCTGATTGATAGTCTACCATGTAAACAGCGAGTTTTGATTAATTTAATAAAATTAAGACATATGCTGATTTTAGCCGCATTATTGAAGTGCAGTACAGACATGTAAACTATGTCAAACTATTTTCATCATGTAGTTTTATCGCATTTTGTGACAGGATAGTCTATACACACACACGACTGTTTGACACTATTCTCTGCACCTACCAAGTCAGTGAAGGACCACAGACATCTGCATCGTGAAATGCGGAGATTCTTTTTTCATTCGCCTTGAGGTATCAAATTCCATTAAAAACACTTATCCAGCAGTTCATACTCACATCCAATATCTCGTTTGTCCCAAAGAGCATGCATGAAATGTTCCTAAATGAAAGTGAAAGCTAAAAATGTAATGAATTAAAGATGAAACACCTGAAATTATGTGAAACTCCTGAGGAAATGTGGATAGCGTGCTGACGCAATGACGTTAATTGAATTATGGGCTATAACATGTTAAACGGATTTATGAAAGGAACATTCACAAAGCAACTCATGTAAACGCCTTAATCATATTATTGTCTTATTCGGATTAAGGCAAACCATTTGATTACTGATGTCCATGTAAATTTAGTCATTGAATGTTTGTCTTGAAATCCTTTTTGTTAATGTTATTGGGTGTCTAAATCAGCTTGGTAAGTCGTGATGTATCGTGATGTTTTTATTTAAAACGTTTCCAGGTCCAAGCAACTACTCATTTGAATTAAGAAAATTTTAGTTTGTTCACTTGCTGCATCACAAATACCAAAATTTGTAACAATTTATAAAAAAATATATCACTTTCTGGCCATCAGAAATTAGGCATAGATACATATATACAAACACACACACACACATATATTATGTGTGATCCTGATTTTTGGAGATATTACATCACTTTGTAAACGTATCACCATTTGATAAGTCCCCATACAGTTTGATATAGCGCTTGGACCCAGATCGCATGATGTCACACTTAACAAGCTGATACTACTAAAGGTGTCTTAAAGTGAATGTTAAGTAAATTTGATCTGATTTTTTTGCCTTATACACATTATTAGTTAGCATTTGTAAAATAACATTTTGTCAGATATGAATGTCTAAATATAAATAAATATGCCATAAATGTTATCTAAACTTTTTATTTATGATGTTATGCTTGAAACCGCTTATTGATCATTTTTAAAATAACTTTGAGCATTCTAATATTACCAAGTGTATTTACCCTTTAACTGCCAATTTTTGGCAAAAATGTTGACTAAACGTTCCCTTCATAATTTATGCATTTAACTATTTGTTACAAGTATAGGGCATATAAATAAGGCTCAAGGTGACTTAAGCAGGTCGCACACCAGAAGCGCCGCGACACGGACATGACAGTTTAAAGTATCACACACCAGACGCGCACATTCGAATGATATTTAACATGAAACTAATCAGATGGCGCTCTGTGGCGCGGCTAAAAAATGAACTGCGTCCTGAGCCGTCGCCGGGCGCCGCTGACAGCCGCCGACTTGCGGCGCCGGTGTGTGTATCCTGATAGAAACCTATGTTTAGAATTCTAAAATACATGGCGCTGAGCGGCGCTTCTGGTGTGCGACCTGCTTTACTGTAAATTTTCAATATATTGTTTATCATTATACAGTGCTTAGCAAATAATAGTACACCCCCCTCATGAAGCTATCTTTTAAATGAATATTTATAATAGGATGCTATACAATATTATATTTGCGCATATCCATTAGATTAGTCAGTACTGAAGCCAAATCTGGAGCTTATCCAACAAGATAACTTGTGATAACGGTCTAAAAACTAGTACACACAAATGTATATGTTATAAAAAAAATATTAAATACAAATTAAAGAAGCAAAAAAAGAAAAAATGTAAAAGAAAATGTTTTTTTTTTGTTTTTTTTTTTTTACAAAACTTTGCCTGAATTTAATTGTATTATCTTTTCATTTCTAAATATGTTTAGTTTCTAATTTATTTAATTTTAATAAATATATCTGTTTAATAAATGTGTTTCGTTTAAATGCACCAAAATACATTGACTATATTCACTGATAAATGAATACAAATATTAATTTTCTAAATATGGTGTACTCAGTCTCAATTATGCTGAGCACTGTATGTCTAAATATTAGATTAAACATTTTGGCTCTTCCTGGTTTTTGTTTCCCTGGAAAAATGCATAAAGTGCAGTTGTAGGTAAATATGTGTTGTTATACACTTTGCCAATTTTGAATTTGTCCAGAACACCGAACATTTAGGAAAACAATATATTTACATACATCACAATAATTGAACTCAAGGATTCCCGCCTGTTTAAACCTCCCCTTGATTGACAACCCCTTTATCCAATGACTCTTCCCCAAGCCATGTGGGTGTTTCCTCCTGAAATCCAACCGTTATTCTATTGGCCAGGAGAAGCAGCATTGAAAACCCAGTTGCCATGCCTACATATCTTCTCTCCGGTGACGTTTGAGTGAAGGGAAAAGTGAACCAATAGGACTACAAAGAGGCGGGGCTTTACGTATACTGTCAACTATTCGTCCAAAGCTTGTTACTCTCCGTAAAACACATTGAACGCTGCGCGGTCGGAAAAACTACTGGCGTTAACCGGCGCTGAAAATGAGCCACGCTGTTTTTACTGAAACTACAATCAGGTAACATACTTTTCCACGTTACTCACAGAATGAAGTCGTTGGTTATGTTTGTGAAGCGTTTTCCCCGGTAATGCTACATAATAGGCGTCCAGCAGTAGGTTGGTTGACTGCATGTGTCACTGACAGTGAGGCTTTCCCCAGCGGAGCATCTCTGTTTCAGCGTGTCAGCACTGTGGAGCAAAAGCTTGCACATTTTGCAGAAAGGTCAGTTTCAGTTTAGCATGTGTGGTGCTGTTCCCCATCAGTGCGTATGTTTCCTCTGTCTAGAACAAAGACTTCAGACTGTGCATGGTGGGAGGAAGTTGCTGTGACAGATCACAATAGTGGTGGACGAAGCTGGAGATGTTTTGTGCCTCATGTAAAAATTAAAAATTGACTATATTCATGTGCTTGATTTCTTTCCTTATAATGCAAATGCTTTTTATTTTGCGTTTTGCATTTAAGAACTGTACATGTACAGTAGCCTAGTATGTCATGCCAGCTCAGTAATGTCTAACTAAAGTGATTTCTTGGTAACACTTTAGTTTATGTAACATTTCTCACTAGCCTATTATTAAGATATTTGCTGTTTATTATTATTTATAATGTACATATTCTGCAGGATCTTACTTTACCTTTTCCTACACAATACCTGAACACCACTACTACCTTAATATCTCACTGCACTGTAAAAGCCAAAAAGTTAAGGTAATTTAAACTGTTTGAGGAAACCGATTGCAACAAACCGTTTAACTTAAAAAAACTAATCTTAATGAGTTCTGCGAACTTAATCCATTTAAGTAAATTAAGCAATTTTGGCAAAGAAACCCCAATAAATGAAGTGAACTCAAAACTGAGTACTGTAAAACCCAATAAGTTAAGGCAACCCAAACCGTTTGAGGAAACAATTTGCTGCAAACCATTTGGGTAAAAAAAAAAAAAAAAAAACTAATTTATATGAGTACTGTGAACTTCATTTAAGTCAAATTAATGAGGTATTTAATGAACTCATTACCTTCAACACGGAGTTCAAAACTCTTTTCAAATGAGTAGAATTTACTTTCAGTAAATTTTGAGTTAACTAAACTCCTTTCATTTGATTAAGTTTACTGTTGGGTTCTACAGTGCGTTAACAAGCAGCAAATCAGGAGTTTATTGTGGTCAAAGTCACAGTTATGGTTTATTAATAATGAGAATTGTGCCCTAAAAGTTGTGTAGTAGTAGCGTTATCAGCTTTTCTATTAGTAAATCTTGGAGTACTTATAGATGAATGTAAGAGCTCTAGTAAACAAACAAACAAACAAACACATTTTTGCTTTTGAATTTATTTGCTGTTTGAATTGTTACTAGGACCTATTCATTTTAAAGGTATAGTTTACCCAAAACTGAAAATTTACTCTTTCTTTACTCGTCTTAAATCAGTTTGACTTGCTAAAGAGGTCAATATTTACCAAATCATGTGTTCAGCAGAAGTATGTTTTTCCCACTATGGATGTCAGCGGTTGGCGGTTTTCAGCTTTCTTCAAAATATTTGTGTTCAGCAAAATAAAGAGATCTTAGGTCTAAAGGTATGAAACCACTAAATTATCTTACTTGGTTGAAATATCCCTTTAACCAGTAGCTATATTCATTAGGCACTAATGTTTGTTTTTCTCCTGATTACTAGTTTAGATAATTTAGTAAATTCCTTTTAAAGATAATCATAAATAGTAAATTAATAGTAATGAATAGTTATTGCCTGAACCTTAATCTTTAGGCTAAAATTTACTTCTCTGTGTTTAGTATCGACAATTAGGATAGACTACTGCTGCTTATCGTTTTAAATTGTAGTAACCTTTGTAGTTATCTTTTAAGTACAGTATTTATTCCAGAAGTGACCAGTAGTTTGTACAGTATGCTTATTCATACTAGTAGTTTTATTTTTGTAGTAGTCACTCTCAGAGTTCTAATAGGTAAATGTAAGAGTTCTAGAAAAACACATTGAATTTTCTTGTTTAAGATACTAAACAACTGATACTTATTGCTGGTGCTGTTCATTTTAAAGGTATAGTTCACCCAAACTGAAAATTCACTCTTACTCTACTCACTTGTCACAAATCAGTTTGACTTGCAGTACTTCTGTTGAACACAAAGTAATTTTTTTTTTAAGACATCTGGAATTTGGTAAACATTGTCTTCTATAGTATGTTTTTCCTACAATGGATGTCAGTGGTTACCGGTTTTCAGCTAACTTCAAAATATTTGTGTTCAGCAGAATAAAGAGCTCTGTTGAGGTAAAGTTGTTTTTATATTCACTCTCTTTAAACAGTAGCTATGTTTATTAGGCTAATCTCCTAAACCTCCTGATTATTAGTCTCAACTTATTCATTAAATTCCTAATTTCTAAGATAGTAAATGAGTAGTTATTGTTATGGCTGGGCAATTTGGGCTAAAATCTAAATCTCAATTAATTGAACATTTTAACTCAAATACAATTAATTAACGATTATTATGGACAAGTTGACAGTTCATTCCGCATTGGCGATCCCTGAATTATAAAGAAACTAAGTCGAAAAGAAAATGAATGAATGAATGCAGTACTGTATAATATATAATACAATATAACAACAGTAATAACTAAGCTACTAGTATTTAATATGTTTGTAATAAAATCCTTTATTTACTTCAAAGATTGACCAAAAAAACTATTAATGACTTCTTTATAAATTAAAAAATCTATTTACTTTAAAATAGACAATATAGTAGGACTAACCTTTGTATCGGTTTGAATTTCAACAAGAGCCTAATTACATCTCTGTTTAGACTATCAAATGTCATGCCTCGAAATACACATCTTTTGTTTTGCAAATTGTGTGGATGGATAATCTAATGTCCCTGTCATTCTTGCCGAAGTGAATCTGGTGAAATAGTTCTAGAAGTGTCTAGCCGGCAGTTCAGATTCAGAAGTGTGGAGGGTTATTTCTAGAAGCACTTATGTCACATCCTGAGCTCATGCCGTCCGCTTGTAGAATTGCCGAAAATGGCTATTGGCTAGTTTTTCATATTCCAACAAAGTTAAAAGAGTTAGCAAAGAGTTGTATTGTACTACACAGATCCTGAGGCTCACTATGCAACTTGTGTTCTCTTGCAGTATGTTTTGCATTTCCGACCCCATGATAAGGGTCTTGTGATGCTGATGCAGATTGTCTTTTGACTGTTTCATGACTCTTACTCTTGTTTGATTAGGATCACTTAGTCACGAAATCAAGCCTATGTTTTTGGTTGGAGTCATTCATGTAAAGACATGAATTAAAATTCTGAATGTCATTTGCTACTGTACCATAATGCAAATCCTTGTGTTCGTCTTTTGCTTGTTGCCGGTTTTTAACACTTATTGCATTTTTTTTTTTAATTTCAAATCAGTATTTTTGCTTTATGGAAAAATTTTAATTAAAAAAAATTTAATTCTGAAACTTATTTAGTTTAACAGTGGCTAAGTGATTAGCACTGTTGCCTCACAGCAAGAAGGTCTCTGGTTCGAGTCCCGACTGGGTCAGTTGGCATTTCTCTGTGGAGTTTGCATATTCTCCCCTTGTTTGTGTGGGTTTCCTCCGAGTGCTCCGGTTTCCCTCACATTCTAATTGGCAGTAGTGTATCTGTGTGCATGTCAGAGTGTATAAGTGTTTCCCAGTACTGGGTTGCAGCTGGAAGGGCATCCGCTGTGTAAGACATATTGTATGCTGGATAAGTTGGTGGTTCATTCTGCTGCTGCAACCCCTGTTGAATAAAAAGAACCAAGCCGAAGGAAAATAAAATGAATTAATGTGGTTTAACAACAATTTATTTAAACAAATACATTTTAGAAACCTTCTGTACTGTGTACCTAATGCACTTCTTTGTCACATTTTATTTATACAATATAAAAATGTTCTTTTATTTGGACTCTATTTCTAAAGAAGCTGTTGAAATGATGACATTTTTCTGGCATAAAATGTTAATGCTTGTAAAGTAACTCTCAGAATAGAGATAAGGTTCATGTGTTTGTGTTCTCATATAGTGAGATGACAGATGCATACAAGTCTGAGCATGTGTCGTTTACAAAAGATTTCATATTAGTCCCCAACTGCAATTTGATTTGGTTTATAATTACTATATTTGATTTATTCTTCTAAAATTCTATTATTCTGACTGGATTCCTATATGTAGTTTTGTCTTAAATGACACGTACTGTACACTATAAACTCATAGACTATGTACTTATGAACTTAACCTTTAAGTGGATGAACATTTTATAGGATTGTTTTATCGTTGTCTGAAGGCTCTGCACATCCTCTACATAATTAAACCTGCAACAGTTGGCAAATGTCAAACATTTAGATTCACAGTATGTGCAGAAGGACTTTAATTTTCAGTAACCCAGTTAACGCTTCAGTTGAACTGTACTGTATTCCATTACAAAATCACTATGTCTAAGGTCTGTAATCTTTAAAAATCAGTGATCTTCTCTGCCTTATTGATATACGATATAAAGTGGGTCTCAGATTGTACAAGAAGCACTTTATTAAAATCTGTTTTTCCTGGCCATGTCTTTAAAATATGAACGTTTATTTTACTCCAGTGTTTTAATGGAGTTTCTGCCTGACAGAACATGCATGTTAACAGCTACTTCATCTAGTTTTACACTTGAACAATTAAATGAATGCTAGAGTCTATTAAACTGATTATATTTTAATTACATTACAACATTGATGTTGTAAAAGGAACCATATAAAATTGAAAGAAGTCACATTAAATGTTCACCGGGAGTCTATTGGTAGGGGGAAAACACCAGCTGTGCATATATCCTTATTAGCTTTTTTAGTTAAATGAGGGCATTGTTCTGATCTTTTTGGAGTTTTCAGCATGAAGAAACTACCAGCACATTAAAGATCTGCACAATATGTGCATGATTTTGGACTCGCCTCTTTTTTCTGCTTCACAGAAATCATAGAGCTGGTTTTCTAGCTAGTATTTGAGTCATACTTGCAAACACAGTTTCACATTTGGACCAAGACTGGAGACAGTTGCTGATTTTGTGCTGCATTTCCTCTGTGTGCTCAGAGATTTCATCCACTCTGAGCTCCAGTGCTGCACGGCTCGCCAAGCACAATGCATTGTTTTAACTTTTGTAGAGTAAGCTTTTCTCGCTCAGTTAAAATGTCATACTGAAATTGGATATTGGAGTCTTTTTCAAAAGTTTTAAGGCCGTTTCACCCCATATAAAATACCTATTAGAGTTATTAGACCTATTACACTCAGTAGGTATAATTTTAAGTCTTACTCAAAGGAAGAGCTTTAGAACTGCTGCACATCTTATTCCCAGCTTTCAGCTTCTTATCCTGGAGGTCATGGTGAAGTTAACAGTAGATACTTTGACCCCACACTGGGTTAGTTGAATTGTAGCCAGTCTTAAACTTTTTAAGTTCCATTATCAGGCCTGAAAGTGTTGAGACACAAGAAAGCCTGTGCAGATTGAGATTAGAGTGATCATCTAGAAACACCCCTGACTACGAGAGGGAGGACAGAAGGATGGAAACAGGGAGTAGTGGACTTTGCATTTCAATTTGAATTGGCTTGATTTTAATCACATTACAGTTGAGAATTGTGTTTTATGATACAGGTGGCAATTTGCTACTTTTAAAATATTTTCATTAACTTTTTCTTTTTAAAAACTTAATCTTTTGTGGCATAGATTCAACAAACTACTGAAAACATTCCTCAGAGATTTTGGTCCATATTGACATGACAGCTCTCGCAGTTGCAAATCTCCTGTTCCACCACATTCCAAAGGTGCTCAATTAGATTGAGCTCTGATGACTGTGAAGACCATTAGAGAGAAGAAGATGGGTGCACTGTGGTTATAAAGGGATGGACATGGTCAGCAACAATGCTCAGGTAGGCTGTGGCATTAACAAAATGTGTGTCAAGAAAATATCCCCCCCACTATTACATCACCACCACCAGGCTGAACCATTGATACAAGGCAGGATGGATCCATGCTTTTATGTTGCGTTTTTCCAATCTTCTATCGCCAATTTGGTGAGCACGGTTTCCTGTTCTTAGCTGACAGGAGTAGCATCCTGTGTGGTCTTCTGCTTATGTAGCCCATCCGCCTCAAGGTTGGACATGTTGTGCGTTCAGAGATGCTCTTCTGCATACCTGTTGTAACAAGTGGTTATTTGAGTTACTGTTGCTTTTCCATCAACTCGAACCAGTCTGGCCATTCTCCTCTGACATCAACAAGGCATTTGTGCCCAAAGAACTGCCGCTCACTGGATATTTTCTCTTCTTCAGACTATTCCCCCTTAAAACCATAGATATGGCTGTGCGTGAAAATCACAGTAGATGATCAGTTTCTGGAATACTCAGATCAGCCCATCTAGGACCAACAACCACTTAAATCACCTTTTTCCCCCCATTCTGATGCTCTGTTTGAACTACATTGAGTTGCTGCCATGTGATTGGCTGATTAGAAATTTGTGTTAACGAGCACCTTATATTTATGTATCTAATAAAGTGGCTGGTGAGTGTATATAAGTTATACATGGGTAGAATTAAACAACAAAAACAGTTGCAGTAATAATAACATCCAGGTAGTTCAGGTAAATATAATTAGGGTTGCGTTAAGTATTACAGCTGTGGCTACTGAGTGTTTTTTTACATCAATATAGTGCCATTGTTGTCGCTGTACAACACTAATGACTTTGAGTCATCCCAGTACTGTTTATTCATATAGGTACCAGTGCCTATATGGTTTCGTTACCCAACCCTAAACAACACAGTAATAGAGAGCATCTCATTTTTGCACTACAAGAACCTGTAGTTGTTGGGAATCAGGTCCAATCCTCGTGTCACTTGTTTTATCGTCAGCTGATAGTGGCCGTTAGTAGCAGCACTGAAAAGATTTGTAGTTCTGTGTCAGTGCTGCTGGCTCACCTAGATCCCTGCCAAGCGGGACAGCGCCTGTGGGCAAAGCTTGGCAGCCCATGGCAGATGGAGGATTTCTGTCTGTTGGGCTGTCTAGAGGCGCACACAAGCCTGGAGAAGGAAACGTGGCTCTAAGCCTAGCCTGATTGTGGGTCATTGTGACATGATTTGGATGTGGGGCATTTCCAGAAGTATCATTTTATGCTAGCATGTTTATAATTACCACATTTTTTTTTTTGGAATTGTTTACTCTAAAACGAAAATGTTTTCATTTGGCAAGTCACTCTTATCCTCTGTGAGATCTTAGAGTTTATGATATAGTTTTATATATCATTAACTCTTTATTTTCCCTTTAGACTCGGTTTGCAACTTACTTTGCCCAGAGACCCCTATCAATATCCAAGTCCTTTACTATCTCATTTATGCAACTTGATTAGTTTCAATGTTTTACTGAATCTTAACGTTTATTCTTATTGTTTATGGTTTAATATAATTAGACCTATTGTTGTGTTTAATTTACCATTAATAAAGTAGTAGTAGTAGTATTCATTCATTCATTTTCTTTTTGGCTTAGTCCCTTTTTTAATCTGGGGTCACCACAGCGGAATGAACCACCATCTTGTTCAGCATATGTTTTACACAGCGGATACTCTTCCAGCTGCAACTCATCATTGGGAAACATGCATACACTACGGACAATTTAGCTTACCCAACTCACCAATAACACGTCTTTGGATTTGTGGGGAATACTGGAGCACCCGGATGAAACACATGTAAACACAGGGAGAACATGCAAACTCCACACAGAAATGGCAACTGACTCAGCCGAGGCTCGAACTAGTGACCTTTTTGCTGTGAGGCGATTGTGCTTTGTATATTTTTTTGTAGTGTGTAATACAGTATATTATACTTATATGCATTTAAATGCATGCCATTAAATACTGTAGACATATTTGAGTGTACTGAACAGGAGCATGAAACCTCTATCAAAATTATGCTTAAAAATGGTAGGTTGTAATATATTAACCTAGCATTAGGACAAAGTGGGAGAAATTTTAATGTCACTTTTTAACCCAACTGGGTTTGTTCATATTTGACCCATAATGTTGGGTTAATACAACCAGATTTTGTGTGTTCAAGTAATCCTGTCACAATAATCAATATATTGACTTATTGCACAACACATGGCCATGACAACCAATCATTTTTGCAATACTGCCAAAAAAAAAAAAACATTATCAGCCACATTTTAGCTAATTGCGCAACCTCTATCTCTATTAGAGGTGGTTAAAAAACACACTATAGTATTAACTATACATTACTACAGTCTATTTTCATGCAGGATCTGTTCATTTTTTCCATGTTTTTTACCTGGCAGTTTTTTATTATTATTATTGTTATTTGTTTATGGAATATATAGGTTTTCATTTTATATTTTATTTGATCAGTTTTAGTATAGTATTTTAATACAGTTAAGGTTGTCTTACAAATACTAAAATAAATATTGTTTTTATATTTTATTTTATTTCACTTAACATTTATTTTATATTAAATATTTTTGAAGATTTTAGCCATAATAACCATTAATATATTTAAAAACCTTTTTCAGAAGACATGGAATACGAGGCGTGTTTTCTTTTGTTATGTTGTCTGTATTTGAGCTTGGCTATGTTCAATAAATGACAATTAAATATAGAGCCTGGGTTGTATTGCTTTTATGACAGTCATGCTCACCAGCTTTTTATTAAACAAACACTCATAGGATGAATAAGGCTGTTGTTTGAAAGTTGCTGCAAATAAGAGTGGTAGGTCACTAGCTTTAAAAGTTTGACATTAGCTTGACTTGCAATTTTTGCAAAACTAAATTATCGATACATTTAAAGGCAGAGAATGCTGAGAAACAAATAAAAGAGCAATTGAGCTTATATTGGTTGTCAATTTCAGTTTTAGATTCGTTAAAATTATCAGGTAAATGCAGAGCTGGACTGCATGCTGTGTTGCGTGATAATAAAAACTGGTTTACTGGAAATTTCTGTGCGGCATAATTGAGATGCAGCTGTCCTCGAATTCAGGAGACCCCTAATCAAATTTGCAATCTAGGTCGTTTATGAGGCTCATGCTGACCCAAAATAACTGAGAAAGCAACAGCAAGCGATGACAGAGAATAGGACAGGGTTTTTCCTAGTGTGTTGCTAATACAACTCTGTCAAGGACCTCTGTATAGTATGTGTCTTTTCATTTAAATGTGCACAAACATGGTTTAATGATCTGAATTAATGAACACATTTGTATCATGTACAACAGATTATGCGTGAGCTTGCATGGCTTATTCAGATGTACAGGGCAGGCTGAAGGTGAGCTCTGGCCTGCTGTCATAGACTTTGCTGGAGTATTGCTAACAACAACAGCATTATTCAGCACAGCACAAAAGCCAGCAGGGACTTTGCTTTCATTATGCTGGGCTCTGACAGTCTGAATTCTGCTGGTGTGGAAGGATGTGTGGCTGTTGTCCACATTGTGCCATTCTCTTGTAATGTTCAGTGAGGTGACATTCAGTATGGTCTTAAATGCTAATTACTTGTTTAGCAAATGATTTATGATTTAAGAAAACGGGGTTTAAGGCTTGATCTTATTCTGACTTTCTAAACCTTTGAGTTAACCATTTATTCCAGATCTTTAGTCAAGGGACATTTCCATCTGTAGAAGCTTTATTATACTGCAGGTAGTTCTGGTCTTTACAATTGGATTTCTTGAGCCAATACCATTGGGATGGTTGACTGTTTGTTGTGGTGATTCCCGATGGTTTTTCAGTTTGTGCATTACTGTTGGAGATTTTCATTATTTATGTCATGTAGATCATACTGACAACGTTAGGAGTGTCTGTCGGGTGTCTTTTTGGGTAAGTCACTGACTCATTCATTCAAAATACTGAGATCCAGCATATTGAGACTGCAAGAAAGCAGGCCAGTTTTTACATGCTGATTTGATACATTCTGTTTTTGCAATTGAAGATTTGGGGGAAATTATATTGTTCTAGTTTGCTAACCCAGATGCCAGATTGCAGTGGAAAAAGAGTGAATATTGTGTATGACTCCCATGAGCCTGGACGACTGCATTCATACATCTCTGCAGTGACTCAAAGAACTTAAAGTCATCTGGAATGGCAAAAAAAGCGCTCTTGCAGGACTCCCAAAGTTCATCAAGATTGTTTGCATTCATTTTCAGTGCCTCCCCCTTCATCTTACCCCAGACATGCTCAATAATGTTTATGTCTGGTGACTGGGCTGGCAAATCCTGGAGCATTTTGACCTTCTTTGCTTTCAAGAAGTTAAGTACTGTATGAGAAGGAGCACTATACTGCTGAAGAATTTGCCATCTCCTCTGGTTTGTAATGTAATGGTGGAGCACAAATGTCTTGATACCTCAGGCTGTTGATGTTGCCATTAGGGTTGGGCCGATAGACGATGCCATCGTCCATCGCTGATGGCCGACAGACACCACGATGCTGAGCCGGCATCGTGTCCCTCTTCCCCACCCTCGTTGCTAATCCACTCGCGAAAAATACACATTCGGGCCCTGTTTACTCTAGAACAAAAACGAATCACATCTATTCTAACGTTTAGCATTTCTGAGCAGCCCTCCTTCCACACTACCGCTGAAAACACACATCACATGACCACACACACACACACAGATTCACACACAGGCACACACACAGATGCACACACACTGTCATGCACTCGTAACAGGGGGTCCAGGCAGTCAGAGGGTCAGTAGTCTGCTTCAATCTTTCACTTTTACACTTATGCTTTTAGCGAAAACCTCAGATACTGTTGGTTGGTTTCTGTTGGTTGTGCACCTTTTTTACCAACCAAGTTTGTCGACCCCATTATAACGACGCAGATCACTTTGCCTATTCACACCTATTCACGAGTCCCGCGGAAAAAGTGATTGACAGGTGGTAATTATGTGTGTAACTTATCTTTATTGATTTATGATTTGTTTATAGGTATAACAACGACCATGCGGGTCAGGTAGTTTAAAACGGTAGGCTATAAATAATGAATTAATTATGAATTTATTAATTATTCATAATTAATTCACCATTGCCTATGACGATGATGCCATCGTCCATCACGATTTTTCATATTAGACATCATACGATGCCAAATTGGTCGACATTGCCCAACCCTAGTTGCCATCCACTCTGCAGATCTCTCTGAATGTAACCCTTAATAATGATTTTTCATTCACCAAACTTGACTGATTTTTGTGAGAATCTTTTGTCCATGTGGGTTCCAATATGTCTTCTGCAGTAATTGTGATGATTGGGATGCAGTTCAACAGATGATTTATCAGAAAAATCTACCTTTTGCTACTTTTCCAAATGTTCAACTAGAAATCAAGTTATTATTTGTTGCTCTTACTACTGAGATTGACGACAAGACTTTTGTCAGGTTGTGTATATATTGATAATTAATCTTGGAACAACAGCAATATTGTTCATATATCTATTTTATATACCACAGTACTTTCATGATATCATTTAATAACTTCATATGTGAATAACATAATCATTTAGAACCATGTGGTACGACAACTTTATCATTTGAACACTTCAAATCTTGTAAGATGTATTTTCTTGTTAATGTAGAAATAACAGAAGGGACTTCCACAGTAGAAACCTTAGAGTTTCCTTAAAAAATCCCCCCAAATTTATTTGGAATCAAACCAAATTGAGTTCTGGGCATCTCGCTGGAGCTTTGATATAGACAATCTGACTTGCTGTAGGTGGGTGGGGGATTTGGCGCTGCGCTGCTTGCTGCAAAAACCCCTCTGACAGGAAATTTTCTTAGCTCATTTTCTTTGCCAAAGCAGGTGAGGAAGGACACAAACACACGCGCTGATTCACACTCACCCACACGATAATACGTATTAGAGAATTCAGCAGACAGTCATGGCACAGCTTCTTCCTCTAAAGCATTGTTCATCAGGGAGTCCAATTAGAGTAATGTCATTTCTCATAAATTTGTCTTATAGGCCACTGCTGGATGGTTTCCTCCCTCAATATCTTTTCTAATAAAGCCTTGAAGTTATAAGAAATATTTATTTTAAAGTGTGTAAAATTGCTCTTGGACTTTGACAGATGGGGCTCTAGTAGCCAAGCAGGCTGTGTACTGTTGATTCTTGGCTCTGTAGCCATGCTTCAGTCCTGGAGTGAGCTCAGCTAAGGGTTGATGCACTGTTTCTGTTTATACACAGCACCGTATGAAGTTTCAGATGGAACGAAAGAGAAAAGAGAAATCAGCATCTCTCCTCTGCATCTGCTCTCATCGCTCTCTAACAATCCTCTCAGCTACTGCAAAATGACAGAGGGAGAAGAATGACAGGATTAAAAGTGCTGAGCGTTGCCATTAAATTCAGCATGAGGGGATTGAGGGTCATTGCTAAAATTTTCTTAGCGCCTATTTTTTTTTGCTCCATCCATCCATCTGCCTGCCCATCTATCCGGTCATCCGTGTGTTTATTGGTGCAAGTTAGTTTATTTTAGCAATTTCTTATCTGAAATGTTATCTGTTGTTGGCAGCAATAGCCTAGTGGTACTGTGCACCGACATATAGCACTGAGACAAATATTGACAACATTCTAGTGAGTATAACTTATATTTAATACTAAAGAAAACAAACTTGTGCAATACTTTTTGTAAAATGTATAAATAACTTGAATTTTGAATCAATATATTACAAGTGAAAGAACCGATCAGCAGAATTGAGCACTTATGAGTTTCCATAAGCAAAGAAGGCAAATTGTAAATCATATTTATCTTGGAGATATTGTGCCTGTTAAGCAAGTGCAAATAAGGAGAACTGGAAAGCTAACAGTTATTTTTCTGGCTAGGCTGTGTTCACAGTGTCAATCCAAATGAAATTTTTGATAATTTTCAGCTGAATTCTGGTCATATTTAGTGAGTTTGACCGAAAAAAAGACATTGAATTAAAAAAAAAAATTCAAGTTACATTCCTATGTAGTTTGAGATTCAACCCATATTGCATTTCTGAAAAAACAAAATTGCATTTTGTTGTCAACATCTCATTTACTTTCACTCCCTTTACTTTGGTTATACCCTGTTTATTAGGGATGCACCGATCCTGATACTCGCATATCAGTTCGATTAGGCATATGTTTACATGCAAACAAGAACCACGAAGGTAGCCTGTTATAAGGCACTAGAAAGTTGTCATGTAGGCCTACTTTATATAAGTCTGGCCTAAGACAGTATTGTCTAGTCTGTGTCCAACCTGCAGAAAAATATCAGGCTTTGCTTAAAGGCTGGTTATTTTACCAATAATTAGTGACAATAGTTGTCGCCTATTACAGATTTCAAAGAAAAATCTTAATAATAAAAAAGGAAACGTTAATGTAAGTGTCATAACAAATGCTCAAATATTGTAGCCTAGTTTACAGCAAGCATAGTGTTTTAGTTAGATTTAGTGGGATAGGATCTGTATCAGTCGATTTCAGAATTCTGGTCTCGAGATCAGATCGGTTCCAAAAAAGTTATCGGTGCATTCCTACTGTTTATCAGGGGTTGCCAAAGCAGAATGAACTGCCAGTTACTCTGGCATATGTTTTACCAGCAGATGCCCTTCCTGCCACATCTTATCACTGAGTGTACAACCCTCAGTGCTGGGAAACACCCACACACTCTCCCATTCACACACCACAACCAATTCAATTTATCCAGTTCAATTGGGGAAACTGGAGCTGTCATAAAAGATCAGCACAATGCTGTAGAAAACCTGGTGAATGTCTTTGCAGAACAAGTTGCATGCTGAAATTCAAGCAAAAAAATGACAATATACAGTGGTGCAGATCTACAGTATACAAATCGGTCTGGTTTCTCACCTCTTTAAGTGTGTGTGGAAGTGTCGCCAACATGGAAAAAAGCTGTCCTTGTCAGCTTCCTACATTACTGCCACTGTCTCATAAAACAAACAAAAACAGTGCAAACATGCTGTCATGTTGTAAAATAACATCTGTTTTGTAAACCCTGTATTTTTTGTGTTGATGTACCAATGCAGATATTTTATTAAAGGAAAAAAAAAAACGGAACACACAAAATAGATATGCATTACTCAGTAGAGACAGTCTGTCATTTACATCAGATATCAGTTAGAAACTCAAATTATCAAATTTGGATGAACGTAGCGATAGGCTTCTCTGTAAAGATGGTTATAGAGGCACGTTTTTGCAAAATCTGAATTAATTTCCACTGAGTGTGCAGCAGATGGATCCTCCAGTGCTCGCTCCACAGTGACCACAGAATCAGCTCTAGGAGGCTTAAAGTCTTCAGTGGAAAATGCAGCTGCCAGTGTCACTGTGTTTTAGTGCCAAACCCAAAGGGTAGATTTGCATGATCCTAAACGGCTGGAATGTAACTCTGATATCTAATTTATTAAGGTAATATTAGATGCCTTGGGTTTGCCATATGAAGAGCATGTGTTAAATGAATATTGTAGTGATCCTCAAATGAATATCTTTTGCATGTTGGTTGCAGTCTAATTAAAGGGCATGAAAAGCAAACATCTAGAAATTCCTTCTAGTCCCAGTTGGATAGATTCCGTCTCCATCGCGTTACACCCTGATGTCTGTTTGGAGCACTCTGAACTGACAAATAAGGCTTATTTTTGGAATGATCGTCTGTGCCAAGCTTATGTTGTCTGCAGGGGTGTAAGGTTGGCCAGGTCGAGTTAATTAAATGGGTGTGAGAGAAGGAGAGTGGGAGTGAGGCGTAAGCAAGAGTATTTCCCTGTCCATGAGAGGTCGTGCTGTGCACCGACTGATGGTCATCAATGGTGCCAGAGAAAAGCCCTGTGGTCAGCACTCCATGAGCTGCAGATCCTGCCAGCATCCCGCTCTCCAGAATCATAACAGGAATCACACCTTCAAGCGGCTCTCTGCTGAGCACACAAACATATTAACTCAAGGACACTGCTCTCGTTCTGCCAATTTCCTCAATGCTGTCGTGTAGCAAAGGTGTTTGAAGGTTCTGCTTTTAAAGTCAGAAAGTTCAGTCAGACTGGTATTTGTGTCAGTCATTTTTCATCAGAAATGTTCAGCAAAACAAGAGTATGAACTGTGTATGATTATGATAGTTGATAGTATGAGACTTTACTTGGGCGAGCCGCCCAGGTATATTAACGGCCGCCTAAGTAAATTTGGTGCCTTTTTTTATTATTATCATCATCCATTTACACTTTTGTATCCACTTAATAGCAAAAACATCAAGATTAATTAACTAGTGAAAAGTCTCTCTCTCTCTCTCTCTCTCTCTCTCTCTCTCTCTCTCTCTCTCTCTCTCTTAATTTGATGTTGATATATTACATATTTTATACACAACTAGCATGATTTGATGATTTGGCAATACTGTAGCAGCAGAATGTCAGCGAGTGCACATGGCTCCTGAACAGAAAAACAAATTGGATTTCTTTTTTTATAATCTTTTAAAAATGTAAAAAAAAAAAAAAAACTCAACCCATTGAAAAGAAACAGTGTATAATAATAAATAAAAGTATTGTTAAAAATCACTTTTTTCTCGCATGTAGTTAACCATGTGCCATGGGTAAAAGATGTGTTTCAATCTGGTTACCACTGCAAGTATATTTCAAACATGTGGGAAGCACTGCAGTACCATTAAAAAAAACTCCAAAAGTGGCACTTTTAGATCTGAATAAGAATAAGAAAATAAAGGTTAATAACAAAATATTGTGAAACATGATTACAATTTTCTGTAAGGGAATTGGTCAAAGATGAGATGTCAAATTTTGTTTAATGCATCAAATTTAAGTAAAACACGTGATTTTTATATACAGGTTTTAAATAGCTTTTTTTTAGGAAAAAAAAAAACTTTTTATTTTGTACTTACAAAATAACAAAATAATATACCTATAATGAATAATATCATTTATATCCTTGGGCTAAGTCCCTTATTTATCAAGGGTTGCCACAGTGGAATGAACTGCCAGCTAGTCCATGTTTTACGCAGTGGATGTGCTGGGAACCACCCATACACTCAATCACACACACACTCATACACTATGGCTAATTTAGTTTATCCAATTTACCCTCAGCCCATGTCTTTGAACTTGTGGGGGAAACCGGAGCCCCCGAAGAAAACCCACGCCAACTTGGGGAGAACATGCAAACTCCACACAAAAATGCCAACTGGCCCAGCCGGGACTCGACCAGCAACCTTCTTGCTATGGGAAGACAGCGCTAACCACTAAGCCACTATGCCACTATGCCACCCTAAAATGTAAAACGTAAAACATAGAAAATCCTGCATAACAAAAAAGTATAAAGATTTTTAAGTATTAGTTTTATTATATTTTAAATAAAACCCCTTGCTGACAAATTTAAAAGGGCAGGTGCAAGCGATTTAAAAAAATAAAAAAATAAAAATGCTTTTGGTCACAGTGTCAGACCCAAAACACACTTCCTGCCAATCAGCTGTAAGGGGTGTGTCTAGTGATGATAGGGTGTTATCAAGAGAGGGGTGAGTTATCATGGCAGTGTTTGTTTGGTGCTTTTGTTTTGACACCATTAGTATTTTTCTGGAAATCATTTACTGTATGTGTATGTTCCTTAAAATATGTAATACAAATTCTAACAAAAAGACATATTACAGTCTAAATATCTTTCAATTTTATAATATCGTGTGGATTTAAACTTGATTTTTTTTCTTATTAAAGCTACAAAAGTCCTTAAGTCGAAAGAAGTGAATGCTTGTCTTATTTTGTTTGATTAATAAGGGCAAAAGCATTTGGCAGCAGGAATAGAGCGTGCTTCTGCTTTAAGAGCCACACAGTTCCAATTAAGGGTTTCACTTTCGCAATGAATCTCATACACCTTAATAAATAAAGCATGTCCCAAGGCTGCAAAAGTCTTAAGTGCATTCCCTAACTTCAATGTGAAATGCAGAGGAACGAATTCGGACTGCTTGATAGGGGGTGGGATATGACACATTTTATCTCGATGAATGTTTTTTCATAATGGTTGGAGGCCAAAATCCAAATTGCATTTTGATTAATTGCACAGCCCTACAATTGACTTTTTCTTTCATCTACATTTCTGTCTACATCCACTGCCCAGTCAGACATTAATGCCTATAATCATTATGTGTTTCTAAAGGATTTACAGCAATTTCCAGATCCTCATTATGGGCTCCTGGTGGTGATGAGTGTTAGAAAGCAGGAGAGACACTGGACTGGAAATGCCTTGATGTTGGCAGTCATTGCCAGGATGTGTTTGGACAAACGAGAGTGAGGAAAGAGGAATGAAAGAGTGTGTGCAATGAGAGAAAATGTGTTACAGAAATAATGCACCTGTTGTCTCTCCATAAAGACCCTAGACTGGTATACTGCAGAATACACACTTGACACATTACTCGGTTCCTTTGACTGACGTGCTTTTTCATGCTTTGTTTAGTCCCAGATGTTAAGGATGAATGTACAATTGGTTTCACTGTACAGACCCCGAGTAAAAAAAGAAAAAGAATTCAGTGTGCTGTTCAGGCTTTTAGCTGAGGTGAGGTTTTATATTTCTGAGTTGGCTGACATTTACATTCACAAAGAGACACTTTCGCAGTCATCTCAGTGTCATCTGCTTGTATTGAAATGGAGCGGGTATGTTTGCGTGTGTGCGCCTCAGCATGGGTTTGGTCTTATTAAAATTACCTTGAGTTCTTGCCACCAGCCCCTGCTGGAGTCTGCTTACATCAGCATTATGCGCCTGTCTGCTGTCTCGGTTAACCTTGTTTTGATTGCGTACCTTGTTTCTTCCCTGGACTCTTCTGTGAAATGAATCCATTTAGCAGGTTCACATAGGTACATCTAATATCAGGAGATTATGCAGAGAGAAACACAGCCCCTCTTGTTTTAAAGATATCCAATTAGTCATTGTGACACTTCATGACACCCTGGCTGCTCGCGCCTGCATGATATGAAGGCCAGACACTTGCTTATGTGCATGTGTAAGGAAGCTTGTTTCTGCCATGTTGAAAAAAAGGCTCGATGAAAAAATTACTAAATATTCATGCTAAAGAAAGTGTTTAACCTTCAAAAGTTTTGAAATATATTTATATTATATATAATATATATTTATATTTTTAAAAAATATATAATTCTTTATTAACTCCAATAAAATATGCACTTAGGTTCTTAAACTTTTAACAATTAAAGGGCACCTACAGTATATGTGTAAGTACAGTATAGTGTGTCCACAGTCATATTGGAGTGAAAGAAACACTAAATCTCTTTTTTTTAATTTCCTGATGTTAAAATAGGATCCAATATCCTCCCATTTTGAGGTTGGTCGCAACGTGACGTAGTAGTGCGGTTTACCTGCCCACCGAATTGATTGACAGTATTAACATGTCTCCGTTTTAACGGGTATAATCACATCAGTAAGGCAGGATGTGTGCAAAGCAACTGGGATAAAAAAAAAATCTGTTCAGATCTCTGTGATCATCGATCATCATCAAATGTGATCAAAAATGAGTATCACAAGTCAGTACAATTATAAAAGAAGACACTTCAATCCCAGGTTTATTTTGTACATTAACATAACGGATATCCATACAGCGTTGGATATGAACATGTATCCTGTCACATTTGCATGTAAAAACAGTGCTTGTGTGTGTGTGTGTGTGTGTGTGTGTGTGTGTGTGTGTGTGTGTGTGTGTGTGTGTGTGTGTGTGTGTGTGTGTGTGTGTGTGTGTGTGTGTGTGTGTGTGTGTGTGTGTGTGTGTGTGTGTACCTTTTTACGACATTAAGTGTGACTCATCATTGCAGAAAGGCTTGAATTAACTCCACAACAAATATATCAAATTATAGTTGGAAGGTTGCAACTGTAGTAAAGGGAGGTCTGCTTCATTTTTGTCTGTCACTGTGCTGTTTATTTATGTGAAGACTACGGCTCTGACATGCACATAGGATTGGTGCGCAGGGGAGAACCAGCTCAATTACATTAAAGGCACAGGCAACAAAAACAACTACAATGTCATAACAGCTCAAATTTCCCAGACTTAAAAAGATATAATAAATAATCTGATGGGTGCTGAAACTTTACAGACACATTCTAGAGACACAAAAGACCTCTTAAATCTTGAAAAGGGGTAAAATAGGTGCCCTTTAAAGTTCTTGATTGGCAGGGATGATCTGATAAAGAACCTAGTCCTTTATACTATGAAAAAAATTTTTTTTTTCACTGACCACTAAAAGTTTCTTTGGGTAACCAAAATGGTTCCTCTTTCTTCTGGAGCATTTATTTCTGTGTGTACAAGCTGGAAATCTTTTTTTCTCAATTAAAAAACTCTCCAGGATTTTTGATGGATTTCCAATGGAATGCGGAATGAACCACCAACTAAGCACTTAATTTAGACTGTTTTAAAAAGGGATTTCCTTAATATTTTGATATTTTTGAACCCTCAGATTTCAGATATTCAAGTAGTTGTGTCTCAGCCAAATATCTATCTTAACAAACTTTACATCTACAGAAATCTTCACAAGAACTTAATTTAAGTGTGTACTTCATGGTCAATTGTGCTCTTCAGTAAGGTGTACCGACATGAAGGCCATGCTTGTGTTCCCACTGAAATGCCTTTTCCTTCTTTCATCAGTAGGTTCAGGGTCTTCTCAGTTGCTTTGATCAAATATTTTATACCCTATTGTGTATTTTCGTACATCTACAAAGGTTTTTTAAACAGCACATTTTAGACTTATGAGCAAAGCTGCCAGCCGTGAACTCTTACTGCCCTCTTGTTTTTACAAACCTTCTAATGTAATAAAACAATCTTTTCAGTAACTCTTGTTATTGTGAAAGCTGTTTTGATTTGACCAAATTAGCTGCAATGTGTAATTTAAGCATACGTAAAAGTCTTGATATATAGTTTCCAATGCTTAATTGGGTTTCACATAATTTTATATCCTAATATAAAATGAGTGACTTGATGAAAGCAAAGCTAAATGCTAGAAATAGAGCCAGATTTCGAAAATATATTTTTTTAAGCTCACAATTGCAAGAAATGGTTACACTTCTGATAAAACATTCAGAAATGCAAGAGAAAACTCGTTTATATGAATATATTCATTCATTTTCTTGTCGGCTTAGTCCCTTTATCAATCTGGTGTCGCCACAGCGGAATGAACCGCTAACTTATCCAGCAAGTTTTTACGCAGCAGATGCCCTTTCAGCCACAACCCATCTCTGGGAAACATCCACACATACTGTACACACACACTCATACACTACGGACAATTTAGCCTACCCAATTCACCTGTACCACATGTCTTTGGACCGTGTGGGAAACCGGAGTACCCGGAGGAAACCCACGCGAACGCAGGGAGAACATGCAAACTCCACAAAGATGCGCCAACTGAGCCGAGGATCGACCCAGCGACCTTCTTGCTGTGAGGCAAACGAGCTACCCACTGCGCCACTGCGTCGCCTATATAAATACATATGATTTTAAAAAATATATGTTTGTATATAAATATATATATATATATATATATATATATATATATATATATATATATATATATATATATATATATATATATATATATATATATATATATGTGTGTGTGTGTGTGTGTGTGTGTGTGTGTGTGTGTGTGTACAGTATATGTATCTCTCTCTCTCTCTCTCTCTCTATATATATATATATATATATATATATATATGTATATGTATATGTGTGTATGTATATGTGTGTGTGTGTGTGTGTGTTATATAAATCAAGATTTGTTGAGAACAAAAACTAAAGATAATATTTAGGCTATAACTTTATTTTTTCTCTCTTTCAGAACACTCTAGGAACCTCTAAATGGAGATGGCATATTTCAAGAACAATTTTTGGGTAGGTGTCCCATTTCCTTTCTTTTGCAGTGGTGGTTTTTATGCTTTGTAGCAGTACAGTAAGAGCAAATGTTTACTCAGCATATGTTTTATAAAGTTGCTTTGTAAGCAGACTGTTACAGTCACATCAATGAAAGTACAGTATGGAGGAGAGATGAAAAAACAAACAGAGTAAGAGTGCAAAAGCAGTAGGCCAGGGCTTTGTCAGCCGTCCCATGAGGACAGCCGCGCTCTGCACTTTCCACACACCTGGCAGGGCTATTTCAGGTGCGTCCTACTTTTAATACCTAACCTGGCCCTCAGAAAGAACCAAAGAGAAGAGAGAGAAGAATCGAGCCAGAACATTCAGGAACTACTTCTCCTGAATGCAGGCCACATTACAGTACAACAGCCTTCAGGACTGCACCAAATGGGAAAAATCTCAAATTGTGATATTTAATTTTTCTGCTATATATATATACAGTTGAAGCCAGAATTATTAGTCCCCTTAGAATTTTTTTCTTCTTGAAATATTTCCCAAATGATGTTTAACAGAGCAAGATAATTTTCACAGTATGTCTGATAATATTCTGTCTTCTGAAGAAAGTCTTATTTATTTTATTTTGGCTAAAATAAAAGCAGTTACTAATTTTTTTCAGTTATTAAAAGCCATTTTAAGGTCAAAATTAATAGCCTCTTTAAGCTATATATTTTTTCGATAGTCTGCAGAACAAACCATCGTTATACAATAACTTGCCTAATTACCCTAACCTGCGTAGTTAATCTAGTTAAGCCTTTAAATGTCACTTTAAGTTGTATAGAATTAATAGAAGTAATAATTCAAGGGGCTATTAACTCTGACTTCAGCTGTATATATTGTAATGTAAATATAATTTCACCATGTTTCTTGAATAGCTATTTGGAAAGAATTTATTTATTTAGATTTAGATGATTCTGCAGGGAAGTGAATCTTTCATAAAATACAATAAACAAAACAGTAGAGCAAAGATACAACAAAATAAACAGTGCTTATGGTTTTCAGGGGAGCCTAACAATATTCAGGTAGAGAAATTGAATGATCACATGTAAAATAACAATCTGTAGTCCTCATTTTATACATAATTCAATAAAATCAATCATTAAAAAAAGTTACTAACAATACAATCTATTGTACCTGAGTGCTTTAAACTCTCTTGATATGCTCACACAGACACAGGCCATAAAACACATGCAGACGATAAACTTTTACTCCATTATAGTCAAACTCTATTGCGACTCCACAAATCCCATGTGTTCTGATCTGTGGTGCTGAGCAGAAATAATCCTGACCCGACATTGCACATCCTGCAGTATTGCAGTTTCGCACATTGTGATATCGATGCTAAAACGATCTATGGTATAGGCCTGCTTCCTACCAGATAAAGACCTCCATATGTTAGAGAAACTCACAACATCTGGTGTCAGATCAGGTTTTTTTTTTTTTTTTTTTTGAGGCTCTTGTGTAGTGAAGTGTCAAGTGTCTAAAGCCAAACTACCCTTCTTTCATTTGTAGTCTTGACTGAGGTTTTTGTTTCTGAGTTCCTCTGCCGGCTTGATTGCAGTATTGCTGACCGGTTTTGGCCAGGTCATGTGTTCGTCTGGCTTTGTGTGTCGCAGGACTGGGGTGCATGCAGAGACCTCCTCTATTGTGTTCCTGCACAAAGCTGGTGTAAAACACTCCCTCAGATTCACTCAGAGCTATTATTCGCTCTGGACCCCCCCATCGCTCATGCAGATATATGCAGATGCTCTGGGGTTAATTTCCCAAAAGCATCATTGAGCAACCATGCTCACAAGTTTCGTTATTACCAACATTGTTCAGCGATTTGATTTATCCTAAATCCACTGTTCCAATGAGGCAAACTTGTTTGGTTGGAACTACCTCTCTCACCCTGTGGTTCAAAGTGTAGTTTCTTCTTAATCAGTGGTGCCCAATGTTTTTTTTTTTTTATTAAGGGCCAAAATCCAAGTTTGAGTGCGAGCTGTGGGCTGAAAGTTGTCGTGGGTAATTTCCTGATTTATTTCATATTTAAAAACAGGGCTTGACATTAACATTTTTGATAAGCAGCCACTGTGGCTAGTAGATGTCCAACATTACTAGCCACCCGCCATTTTCACTAGCCACAATTTTATTGTTGGGAAAATATATTTTATACACATAAATATGACTTTGACATGCAAAAATCTCCACATTTATTTCACGTTTTGTGTGTCGTAAATGAGCTCATGGGTCATGGTTTCATATTACAATTAGTTTTTTATTTGACATAATTTTCAGAGCTAATTTCCAAATGAAGCATTTACCAAATTTATCTCTGACCACACAAAGCATAAACAATTAATTATTTCTTAGCCACAAATTTTAAATGTGTCTAAACAAGCAAAATATAGTTGTATACTATACTTTTTGTTTAACAAAATGTGTGCACAGTAATCTGTCCTGGCTAAAGGTCCCAAATCACCAGTTAACTACACATAAATGGGGAGTTAATCTCCCATTAAAGCAATGTTATTGAAAAAAAAAGATAATTAAACCATATTAATGCAAAAGAAAGCAGGTAAAAAACTTACCGTGTGATAATGTAAGGATGATCACACACACGGTTAACGTTAGACATAAATAATCGTTTCAAAGAATGGTTAAAGCAACTGGTGCTGCTTACAAAAAGACAAATCTGGAGCTCTTGAAAGCATCAAGACTGTGGGTGCATGTTCATCACTTTTTGTCTATTTCTTTTTGAAAGAGAACCGATCACATCAGTTGTGTTTCTAGACACAGTTGCTTCACGCATTGAAACGGGAGTGCGCACACGTTTTAAACAGAAAGGCACATCACCTCAGCTGTTAGCGTAAGTGATTATCCTCTCATTCGGTATTCACCTGCTTTCTGTTGCTTGCGTGGACACAATTATTTTTGTCAGTCGTGTTGCTTCTCAATTCTAAGATCGCCTTTGCATGCATATTGGACCATCCTTATTGTCGAACCCTGCTTTTAAGAATTATTATCCGGAAAAAAATATTTTCAACGAGCCAAAGTGGCTAGTCGGAGTGTCTGTTTTACCCGCCACCGCTAAAATCTTTAGCGTGTGTTATTGTCAAGCCCTGTTTGAAAAAATTACTTTTACAGTATTTACTAATGCATTGTAATTTTTTTTTAATATGTATATTTTTTTAACAAACGTATTACAATAAAACCATTAACAAAATTCCATTTATAGAACAATAGAGTTCAATGCTAAATACACTTGTCATGCTGAACCACCCTTTGCCTTGATTTGCACGCTGATGTCTTCTGCTTTGTCCCCTATTCATTGTGACAGTATGTATATTTTTAAAAATCTGGTTCATTTACAACATTTAATTGAAACATTTAATTTCAGTTGGCTTTTTTGTAGCTCAGCAATAAAGCTAATCAACAATAAGTTACACAAACAATAGAAAGGAGAACCTCTGTTAGAGGCATTTCCCAACCCTTCCCAATCATTTTCCCTCTGGCAGGCCAAATCAAAGGATACAAAAGGCCAACTTCAGTCCGTGGGCCCTAGTTTGGGCATCTCTGTTCTTAATGTAATGACACACGTGCTTAAAAAGAACTGAACTGAAGCAGTTTTAATTTACTAGAACTACACCAGAATTCTACACTCAAGGCTTCCACAACTCTTGAAAGTACTTGAATTTCAGACATAAAATTGGAAAGTACTTAAAGAAATTTAAAAATACTAAATACATTTAAATCTTGTACAAGAACTTTGACAAATAATCCACATTTTATTTATATTTTAGAAACCACATGTGACTATTTCCGGTATTGAATTCAACAATTTTTATTAAAGTTTCTGAATATGACGTTTCTGAAAATGACGTCTCAAAACATAATCATTACTCTGATATTTTATTGTTAATATTAAGTATAAGTGAAGTGTTAAATACAGTAACAGTGGCACTACATAGTACTGTATGCTGCGGTGTGGTGTTTTACTTTACTGTATTGCATTCTAAAGACCGTGTGCGTGTGTGTGCGTGCGTGTGTGTGCGTGCGTGCGTGTGTGCGCGTGTATGTGTGTGTGTGTGTGTGCGTGTGTGTGTGTGCGTGTGTGTGTGTGCGTGCGTGCGTGTGTGTGCGTGCGTGTGTGTGCGTGCGTGTGTGTGCGTGTGTGTGTGTGCGTGCGTGCGTGCCTGCGTGTGTGCCTGCTTGCGTGTGTGTGTGTGTGTTTGAGATATTTTAGTCCTAACTATATGTGTTTATACTGTATTTGTTGTGTGTTCTGCTCTGACTGTTTCTCCAGTGCTGAATGAAAACACCTGTGTGAAATGACTGAGGTGACACATTTGGGTAATTACTGAAAATGCATGATTAATTAAGTCTCAGTGAGGGAATTCACTATCGCAGTGATTAAGCACATTCTTTATTTAGCTCATACGTCTTCATCTTCACCCCTGTCTTCAATCTGCTTTGTCCTCAGATGGAGAACGGGGCGTTCAGATGTTGTCTCATAACAAAGACTTCATTTAACTGGTTAATTAGTTCATTTAGTGTCACTTTTATGGTTCTGTTTCAGTTTTAGAGCTTAGATGTGGGTTTTAACAGTTTCACATTAAAAGTGTTCATGGAGCTTTGAAAGATGAAGGTTTATTAGGTGTGGAAAATGGTTTAATGCAAGGCTGTTTTCTTATATTTGCCTGCGAAAATGACTTTGGCCACTTCAGAGAAAGAAAATGTCAACTTACATTGTGCAATTAGAAAATAACTTATTATATTAAGTGGAAAACATCTAATTTTATTCTGCAGTACATTAGCATATGTCCTGATTAAAATTTAAAACTTATTCTAATAAAAAAATATGGATATTATACATCTTTAGCTTCTTTGGCAGAATACTCTATAATGCCAAGGAGGTTAATAATAGTTTATAATCAAACATCTTATTTACAGCAAGAATCATATTTAAAGGCTATATTTACAGATCATAGTTCATCTCTAAAAATACTACACTGCAAAAAATGCTTTTTTTATTTAGATTTGAACAAAGGCTCATTCTGAAAACGTAGCCCCACAATGACAGTAAATAAAATTTTGCTAGATATTTTTTAAGACACTTTTATACAGATTAAGGTGACATTTAAAGGCTTAACTAAGTTAATTAGGTTAACTGGGCAGGTTAGGGTAATTAGGCAAGTTATTGTATAACGATGGTTTGTTCTGCAGACTATCGAAACAAAAATAACTTAAAGGGGCTCATAATTTTGAAATTAAAATGTTTTCTAAAATATTAAAAACTGCTTTTATACTAGCCAAAATAAAAAATAAGACTTTTTCCAGAAGAATAAATATTATCAGGCATACTGTGAAAATTTCCTTGCTCTGTTAAACATAATGTGGGAAATATTTTAAAATAATAAAAAGGGGGCTAATAACTCTGACTTCAACTATAAATTTCTGGAGATTGAAAATTATGAACCCAGAAGTACGTATGGAAGCATTTAATCTTTTAAATGAATGCTATGGGGTGGTATGATGCTGTTTATTTTCACGCTTACCAGCTGACCACTTACAGTACCTCCGTGTGAACAGCTTTCTCGCTGCTTCCAGTTTGTCCAGTCAGCTCGCCATGTACATCGGCGGATTTGATACAAAGAGTAGTTGACTGTGACAACGGGGGGATCAAGTCGGATGAAGAACAATTCCAGAAGGCGGGTATGACAAAAACAGAATCCAAAAAATAAAATAAACAAGTAAATGTGGTAAAATTTAAAAGCAAAGTAAAGTCAGGCTGCCGCGAAGGCTTTTCTTTTACTGGATTGCTTTTTAAACCTGTCGGTTGGGTTTAGGCAAATGGCACTCGTGAGAGCATACACGGTGCTCTCTGGTGGATTTGCGAAAACAAAAACTGCAAAAAAAACAAACAAAAAAAAAACATACCTCCTGGAGTGTACTTGGGTCTCTCTAGAAATGTATATAGGGCTAGGTAGTTAGAATGAGCGTGGAGTGATTTTTTTTTGCCTTGTTTCTAGTCCAGATATCTAAAAATTCTTAAATCAAAAAACATTTTCTAGAAAAGAAAAACTTATCATCTTGTTTTAGGTCAGAAGTGAGTTTTTCTTAAAACAAGCTAAATAATCTGCCAGTGGGGTAGGAAAATAAGAGAATGTCAAAAGGAAATAAAATATATATTGCACATTGGCAGATTATGTTGCTTGTTTTAAGGAAAAACTTCATTTTGGCACATTTGTTAAACGAACTTAAATAAATAAATAAATAATTAATTAAAATCATGAATTTCTATTATTTAAACCATATTACAAATGAGAGACATGCCTTTACAAGATAATAATTCAGTCATTTGTTACCGGATTATACTTCTACTTAGTAATACTGTCCTTTCAGCTCCTGAGTGATTTAAACAGTAATATGCCCCTGTTCATTTGTGTTTTTGGTGATAGGCTGATATTGTAAGCCACATGTCATGGCGTTGCATGGTGGGTGCTGACTTCTTACATTTGAAAGTGCTGCTCTTTCATTTTTATATACAGTATAAATGTATATATATATATTTTGTTTCTCTGAGAGGACATACTGTAAATGAGAGAATTCCTCAACTAAACGCAGTCCTGTCTGCATTTCCCATTTCAAGACAAACCTCACTAAGACCGTATATTTGTCTTATTGTCCTGCTCCACTGATTTAATCAAGACTTGTCCAGATAAAGATAAAAGAGAGGAGGATGATGTGCTTCAGGTCAGTCTTTCTTCCTTTCTCTCTCTCACCTGAGAGCTAATGCCGTTATTCATCAGCGGTGACAGGATTGGGCCATGTCTCTCTCTCTCTCTCTTTGTGTGCGTTTCTAAAAATAATGCACAGTCAGCAGTTAAGGTCCTTTAACACAACTGCGTCCTTGCAGGGATTGCTGGGCAATATAGGCAAACAAGTATTCAAAATACACATTTGTCAGCATCCATAATCACATAGTAGCTACTGTATACTTGCCGCTTATTTTCAGAGCCATGATGGACACTAGTGAAAAGGTTTTTTGAGGGCTTTCCATGAACTTGTGTTGTGTGTTCAGCGGGTCTCACATGATAGCCTCTTTGCCCTGGGCATCATGGCACTGGAACGGCCTGCAATCATCCACTTACAAACTCCTCGAGACATGACTCATTCATCAAACTCTGTATTAGTCTTTCTTCCATGCTGGTAAAGTCATCATCTCTGCGTGTGTGTTTACAGCATGCTTAATTACAATCAAGTGAGACTGGTTAGTTCTGTAGGCTAACACAGGCTGGCTTTGTGTAGCGGTCGTTAGAAGACACTGAAGTTGAAATGACTTTTCCTGAATACATTTAAAAACATTTTAGATAATATAGTTCAGTCTAACAGAAACAGAAATTAGGTATGCCATAGGTTTATTACACGCTCTCTGAACATTTTGCACCAGTACTGTGGCAAGTCAGGAAATATGTGGCTGTTTTCACAGAAAACAATATCTCCTATTTTCAAGAAAGTTTTTTTTTTTTAGAAACATTTATTTACAGAATTACAATTTTTTGTTAGACATTATTTATTGTAAACTGAAATGATCAAGATTGAATGTATGACTTTTCAGGAATGTTTACCTCTGAAAGACTTTTTTAAATATCTTCAAATTCAGCATTTTATTGATTCTCTATTAAAGCAAAACCAATTTCGTTTTAAATTACCAGAACTGGAAGAAATCGCTGTCAGTAAGTTTTTTTTAAGGGATTATTTCTAAATTCTATGCCTTGTTAGTTTACACTGATTCCCCAGTTTATGATTTCTTAAAACCACTATGGGAATGGGATTAAAAGTTCTGTTTAATCCTGAAGATTGGTCCAAGATCTGTGATGGTACTTTTACCAAAATGTACCTCAATTTCCTTTCATGAACAAAATTTTAAGTTTTTCCACTTGATTTATTTCACACCTGTTCGTCTGCATAAAATGTTCCCAGCTTGTTGTGACCTCTGTTTTAAGTGCAACATTTGTAAGGGTGCATTTTTTCATGTATTTTGGTCCTGTGTTCACATCCAACCTTTTTGGAATGGGGTTCCTTCTACAATCCAGGAGATAATTTGAAAACGTTTTATTTTCTCCCCATCGCTTTTTTGTTGAATGACATTCCCGTAGACCTTTTTGACTCAGAGCTCAAATCTCTGTTTACAACACTTACATTTGTGGCTAAGAAATGTATATTACTAAAATAGTCTACGAGCTGCACGGTGAGGCAGTGGGTCGCACGTTCGCCTCACAGCAAGAAGGTCGCTGGTTTGAGCCTCGGCTAGATCAGTTGGCATTTCAGTGTTTGCACGTTCTCCCAGTGTTCGCGTGGGTTTTCTCTATAGGTGCTCCAGTTTCCCCCACAATTCCAAAAGACGTGGTATAGGTGAATTGGGTAGGCTAAATTGTCCGTATTGTATGTGAAAGAGGGAAAACATTATTTTACTTGATGGATTGGTTATATTTCCGCAAGATGACAATGTTGCAGTTTAGCTAAATGAATTTACGCCTCCTCTTGAAGTGACGTGCGATGCATTAAAACGCAGCCACGCTTCATTCTCGAAATGTATAGTTTGTCTAAAGTGATGTATACAAACTATATAGTATACTATGAGCAGGGATACAATCAGTAAACGCAGTCATAACTCCATAGTCAAAAGCATCATTTTGTGTCTGCCGACTTGTTCAATTGCAGGAGTTCCATTGGCATAATAACATCTGGCCAATGAGTGATGTGGATTTTGTCAGATGACTGCATTTTGGTTCTTTTCAACTGGTTCGGACCAAAGCAATAAGTGTGATGTGAAAACCCAAAGACGGCAGAAAATGCTACAATGTATCATTTGTTGTCCTTGGTCTGGACCCAATGAATCGAACTACAGATGTGAAAGCACCCTTAAGTTCAGTTTTAAGCGGTTTATTTTATTTTTAAGATCTGAGGAGATCTGCTGCTGCTTTCAGTGCTATGGCAAAAAATGCCAAGTAAAATGTCATTCAAACTCACATTATTAGCATTTAACACTGAATAAAGTACATGAGGTGTACCTGAGGTGATCAGTTTATCCTGTTGATTAGCTGCAAGAAAAATAAGCTTTTTAATATATAAATTTTAGAATTGGTTAGAACAAAAATTTCTCTTAATATGGAGAATAGTCCTTCTATCTTGTGCCGTTGTTTTTATATAGAACCCCCTCGTTTCAGCAGGGTGTTTTCACACCTCTACTTTGGAAAAAGCCAGAAAAGTGGGCATGTCCAGCTCTGTTTAGGAGGGAGTGTCTGAGGAATAAAAGAGGCATGGTGTGGGAGTGTCTATTTGGGCACGCGACTGTGTTTACATGGGCATCTGTAGTCAAATTATTTGCCAAATTATTAAATGGTGGACTTTAACTGTCTTTCATTCAGAGAATTCATTCATGTCCCTCGCGACAAACGAGATATTTGATTCGAGGAACTGCTCTAAGCGTGCATTTTTCATGCAATGTTTGATACCGCACAGCGAAAGAGAGAAAAAAAAACTCAACATTTCCCGATAACTTAGATGCACACGGCAGGTAGCGTCAGAAAGCCGCGTGTGTTATTCCGGTCACAAAATGCGGTAGAAATCCTACACGAGGTTAAAGTTTGGTTGTAGTGCTAACATGTTTAAACTCTGTGCAATAGTTTGTTCGATACGAACAAACTGAATAAACAAAGAGCACTGGTCGCTCACTTACCAAATCTGTAGAGACAGGACAATCACCAGCAACTAGAGCCGCGTCTTTATTAAGAGGGGAGTAAAAGCGAATCCGGATCTCAGCGTTTGCAGATGAGAACAGCTCTCAGGTAAACAATAATCCTCCTTAGACACGTAAGTTATTGTTGTCGCGCATCGCGTACACTGTTAATCCACACGTGAGTCTGAGCTCTCACAGAGAGAAAATGAAAACAAAACTTAACTGCAGCAAACTATAAAAGCAACACTTCACGCTTGTTTTGCCAACACAACGTGGCGTCTTTGTCGTCTAAACACTGTGACAGTAATGAATATTAATGAAGTTGCACATCAGAGCGCGCTGATTGGTTTGAACCAAGCCTTACTCATGCATTAATGCAACACACTGTAAGACGTAATAAGACTCACTCTGGCACAGACGTCTGCACGCTGGAATACAGGCTATTATGTCATGACCGTGACGCAGCTTCAAAAATTCTTTTCAAACCGGAAGTACGGATTTTCTTGAAATAACGCAAAAACAACCAATTTACACTTTTTAGTGAAATATAGGTGTCTTAATAGTGTTTTTAGCAGTGTGGGACACATATACGACTGTCAACAGCTTAAAAAATGTATTTTGGTGTTTCGTGACCCTTTAAGGCTCAATCGTCAGACTCGCTCCTCAGTCCAGCAACCTGCCCTTGCATTTGCTTTGATCCAGGAATGCAATACCTTATTTGACCACTGGGTGTCAAACTTACATACTGCACCTTTAATCATAGTTTAACATTTACTAATACATTATTAAAATTAAAATTCATGCTACAAGTTAATTCGTGTGAACTAACTGAAGCTGTTAAGTAGCTAACATTAACTAACATAATTAATACTATAATAAATGCATTCTTAATTATTTGTTCATGTTAGCAATTGCATTAACTTACATAAACTAATACAACCTTATTGTAAAGTTACCATGAAGATGGCAAACCGATCGCTTTTTGTCATTCAGGGGAAAATGACACCTTCAGATCAAACTGCGTTTTCAACAGATTGGGATTGTTATGACCAAGGAAGACCTGAGCCCCTCACTGACACACATACATACACATACCTGTCACCTTACACACTGAGCTGTCATGTGTCTTCCAATCTCTCACAGTTACCAGGGGAACCCAGTCGCTTCAGCAACCGTATCTTGCTGGAAGACACGTTAATAAAGCACTCTTGAGATCCTGCTTAAACACCGGCAGCCTCGCTTAATGTCATCAGAGCCGTCAGTCAAACACAAAGCCTTTTCTGTCTGAGCTATCACGCTAGATAAAGTGACTGGCAGATACTGCTGTATGCTTTGCAAATGAACTTCAGGGAAAAGCTCTGAAAGGGCAGACATATTTTGGACGTTAGCAGATGGGCTGTCACTCTATTTGCTTTTAGCACCAAATTCTGACTATTGGGTGGAAAAGACCAGTTTCAGACTTATTTACCATCACATGCATGTAAAAAAAAAAGAGAGAGAAGAGAAAAAGAAGCAAAAGAGAGAGGCAGCTTTAAAAGTGGTGCTGTTGTACCTGTTCTGTGTGGGTAGAAGAGAGAGAATCATGGGAGATCAGCTTTCCAGAGGGGTCAGGTTTCAGCAAGAGCACTGGCCACACAACAAACATCAGCTGTTGTTTTTCTGTTCGTTTCAACATTGAGATGCTTGCATGCTGGTTTCAAACTGGTCAACTTAGTTTTTGGTTTGTAGCCTCACTTCTTTATACAGCAGCTCACTGTGAAAACATACAGCATAAAGGGTTAAAACTAAATGCCACAAGGGTTCCTGGGTAACTTATGTCTAATTTGGATATAGATCAGCTACAAAGACTTCATGGTGGTAAACTACACATTTTCAGCAGCTTCTTTAATAAAGTGTTAAACCAGACCAACCGACTTAGAAACAAACCACAAAAAAAACTATATTGTAATCAAAGCAAGCTGATTGGTTAGTTTGGATTAGTGAACTATAAATTTGGCCAAAATCTATTCTGAAAACAGCTTTGCATTTTTTTTCCCAGAGCAATAATAATTACTATCAAACATTATTACCGTGGTAATTTAGGGTAACAATAAACCAGAAATTCTTGTTTTGAACTATAATAATTTCATTAATCTAATATTTAAAGACTCAATTAAAGGATCGCAGTGCAGTAATTACAGAACAAAGTAATTCAATGACCTTAAAAGTTTTTATACTATTATACCATGCTTCAAACCACAAGGTTTTTACTAGGCATGGTATAATAACCGGTTTTAAGGTTTACAGGGGTTTTGGAAATGCCAAGGTTTCAAAATCTATTATACCATTTCAAGATACAGTTGAAGTCAGAATTATTAGCCCCTTTTTTATTTATTTTTTTTAAATTTTTATATTTCCTAAATGATGTTTAACTGAGGGCAACTCAGTGGCGCAGTAGGTAGTGCTGTCATCTCACAGCAAGATGGTCGCTGGGTCTCTGGTTCGAGCCTTGGTTCAGTTAGCGTTTCTGTGTGGAGTTTGCATGTTGTCCCTGCGTTCGCGTGGGTTTCCTCCGGGTGCTCTGGTTTCCCCCACAGTCCAAACACATGCGCTACAGGTGAATTAGGTAGGCTAAATTGTCCGTAGTGTATGAGTGTGTGTGAATGAGTGTGTGTGGATGTTTCCCAGAGATGGGTTGCAGCTGGAAGGGCATCCGCTCTGTAAAAACGTGCATGCGTGCGCGTGTGCATGTGCGTGTGTGTCAGTGTCCGGATGACTGTCAGCTGTGGCAGGAGGGATTAGAGCAATGACTTCTAGGATTTGTAGTTCGGTTCAGTGGCAAAATTGTAGGACTCAAGCGATCTGCAACTGCTCATAACAATTTTCAATGCGTAAAGGTCAGAATAAATATATTGTTTCATTTTACATAAATATACTCTGTATTTTGTGCTGAATGATGACAGAAGATTATTTTAGCCATATTTCGAATGTTATATTTACAAAAGGTTTTTGTAACATTGAAGTGGACAATTTTTTTTGCATTTACTGTATGCTTTTTTTATGGAATAAAGCATCTATTTTGTAAATTTAATGCAGACATCAAAATGGGACTGATTTTTTTTTCCATTAATCGTTTGGTTACACTTCTACAATAAGGTTTCGTTAATAAATATTAGTTAATGTATTTCCTAACATGAACTAAGAATGAATAACACTTGCAATTATTAATGATAGCTCAACTTTTACTAATAAATTATTAAAATCCAAATGCATGCATGTTAACACTAGTTAATGCAGTGTGAGTTAACATGAAATTTTTAATACCATTCACTGATGTTTGCAAAGATAAATACATACTGTAATACATTTTTTATTCATTGTTTGTTCGTGTTAGTAAATAGATTACCTAACACTGACTAACCTTACTTTGGCGTAAAGTATTACCTATCATGATGTTTACATTTAATATAATAGAAATGAAGAATTTATTTTATTGTATTCATTGATTTTTATCTTTAGTAACAAATGCTGTAGCGTGTCTGTGTTGTACTGAATGTCAATCGACATCATGTCCGGGATGCTTGAAGATGCCCTAGCAGAAAGACTAAAGTCCAAGTTTCAGTCCTGGAGCTAGGGAAGGTTGAGAAACTCAATCCTCATTCCCTTCTGTTAAGTTTCATTCCCTTAAATTTCTTTTGTTTGCATGTTTGTTTTCAGACGTATCACAAAATGGTCTCATACACTGTAAAAAAAATCCTGTTCCACACCGATTTCTGTTTGGGTTACATGAAGGAATTAAGTTAACTTATTAGTTTATAGAAATTGAAGTGGATTGAACATAACACAAAAGGCCCCCCCCCTCCCCCCCCCCCAAAAAAAAAACCTCAAGAATTGTGTTGTTTAAGCTCTATTTAAGTAAGTAGTTCTGGTAGTATATGACTGGTTTATGTCGGAAAAGGTAGAGTAATAACAACTGAATTTCTATCATTGGGTGAAGTGTCCCTTAAAGGTGCACTAAAATGTGTCAAATAACATTAGCAATGCTTGTACTAGACATCAACTGACCTGCGTAGAATAAATAGAACCAGTAGGAAACAAGCTTTGTTGTGTTGTGAACGCTGGGAGTTTTGTCAGTCCTTCGTTTACCTGGGAAGTTCTTTCAGTGGTGTGGAGGTATTTATGGTCATGGACTGCCCTGTTTCTGTCATCTCGCTCTCATTTGTTGACATTTTTCTGTTTGCTAAAAGAAAGGGGTTATTTTTAGACTTGCTAACTTGGACTGCAGGATGTGTTACTTTGTTCCAAAGGTTATCATCTGGGGATCTCCCTACTGGGCCTTGGCCTTTGAGGGAAGTCTGGCAGAAGTGTTTTGCTGTTGCTCACGTGGCGTTTCTCACACACACTGCTGCGCTATTTTTTGTTGCTGTATTTTTCACTACACTCTGCTAAATGTTGAAGTGTGCATGTATTGTAAAAACCTCAGTCAGCTTTATTGAAATGCTTTACCAAATCACTCTTGCTAGTTGCCAGTAGTTGAAAAAACGCATTGATATTTTTTTACTTTGAATATTTTTTCAAACTTAACTTTCTGTAAATGACAGAATGTTGTGTTTGGTGGGCAATATAAGAAACACATTTGGCTTGTGTTATGTCTTTGATTTGATTTAATTTAATTTACCATATGCAAAATATAAACCAAAACACAATGTCAGGCTATTATTTCTGCATTTACTAAAAACAAATAGTAAAAACAACAGGTGTATTTTTCCATTGATATATGGTCAATTTTGAACTGAAATGAATATGTTCCTTCCTGGTTAATTTTAGTTCTCCCGGACATCTTTTTGTGGTTTGAAAATAAAATAAAAAATGTCAAAGTTTGTTTATATATGCTGACATTCTGTACTGCAGGAGCTGTCTGCAATTCAAAGGCCTGCTTTAAAGAAACTAGAAAGATTTGATCTAATATTTCACTCATGATAGTCTATTTCTAAATGCATTTCACACTTTCCACAAAGCTCTTTAACCGCGGTGAAATTATACCTTTCACTATAAAGCTAAACTGCCAGTAGGTGGTCAAAAATTATTGCCTTACTGATTAGGTCTTTAGATTATTTAGGTAAATTTATTCAATTCATTCAAAATTAGTCATTTATATGGACACAAAGCAAGTTTTGAATCATTCATTTGAATGATTCATTAAAAAATTTACATTTGTTCAGTTTCAAATAACTTTGCTTTATAAAACTTAAAGGATAAACAAGAATTCGCCATCCCGATCTCATGAGGATACGTAATGATTTTTCATATTGTCAGAAAAGTGGCTAATTTGTACAAATTCAAATGCCCTTTGTGACCCAAAACCCCACCCTTACCCTACATATCATTAGGGGATGAGCAGATTTTCTTAAAATATGAATGAGATTTTAGCTAGAAGGTTATTATTGCTCAAATGGAAGGAAAATTTCCTCCAACCTTTAAGCAATGGCTTATTGAACTTTTACACCACCCGACCTCAGAAAAAATATGATATACTGTAAGACGTTGTACTGATATGTTTTTTCTCACTTGGAAACCTGTTTTAGTTCACATAGAGAAGATGGACCCATTTTGTTTGTTTGTTGTGTAAGAAAATAAAAAAAAGCTAAAAGCTATTTGTACTACATGTTTCACATCTATATATATATATATATATATATATATATATATATATATATATATATATATATATATATATATATATATATATATATATATATATATATGTGTGTGTGATATATTGAACAATAACATGTTCAATAAAAACACTTTTGAGAAAAAAAAATATATGTATGAATAAGATGTACAAATTAATGTGGATAAGCCACTAAATCAAAAAAGTTACTAATTGCCATGAGATTTTACACATTTTTTGCCCTGCATCTTAAATGTGGGGGGACATTTTTTTTAATATTGCGGTCCTCATTAATTTTAGACCCTATCAGAGGCTGACTATATGAAAGTGAAATGGTTGAACACAGGTATTTTGTCCCACCACCAACAGCTCAACGTTCCAAGTTCCTCATGCTATTTTTATTTTAACACTTAGTATTTGTATGTGACGATGATTCATTTTTTTCACACACTTCAGGAATGTACCTTATGTTGTTTGTGTCTGCTCTCAGGGGGAGAAGAATGCAGGTTTTGACGTTCTCTACCACAACATGAAGCATGGACAGATCGCCACCAAAGAGCTGGCTGAGTTTGTGCGCGAAAGGTGAGGCGTTGTTTTGGGAGGAGTTGTCATGGTGACAGGGAGGATGGGTGATAAGTGGTGCTAACGGGAATGTGACGTGGAATTCGTCACTCACTTTTTTTTTTTAACTCTGCTGTAGTCTTTGGACTTAAATTAATGTTTATTTATTGCACACAGTAGTCAATAGTTGAAGTGGATTAAAACATGCATCAAATATATCCTAAAACTATTAAACAACACCCATTCTTGTCTAAGGACAATTTTTTTTTCAATTTAGTGGACTATGTTCCACTTCAGATGTTGTTACTGTATATGCATAGTTACACTGTTACTTTACGTGTTCTTCTTTGATCTTTTGTATTTATTGTACATCATCTTGTCTGATCAAATATAATTATTAGAAATACTTAAACTACTGTACACTGCTTATTCATTTTCCTTCGGCTCAGTCCCTTTATTCATCAGGGGTTGCCACAGTGGAATGAACCGCTAACTTATCCAGCATATGTTTTACACAGGGGATTCCCTTCCAGCTGCAATCCAGTACTGGGAAACATCCATACACTCTCATTTACACACACACACACACGCACACACACACACACGCACTCCACACAGAAGTACCAACTGACCCAGTCGGGACTCGAACCAGCAACTTCTTAATGTGAGGCAACAGTGCTAACCACTGAGCCACCGTGTCCCCCATACTGCTTCTTTACAACAGCTTATTAAAATAAAGGTTAATGAGTGATTACACATTTGTTCTATATTTAAATTTTAACATTAATACTTAATAATACAGAATTTTATACTTATTTCATGTTTTTTTTTAAGTTACATCAAAATGGTTAAAATTAAAACACAAAAATGTTGCATAACATTGCATAAGAGTTGCATGACGCATTCAAATGATATATAATAATTTAATCATTATACAATTCTTTGTGATGTTAAATTATGATATTGTGATGTTTTGTCTCATTTGATCATACAAACTTTTGATTTTATATTTTCGGTATATGACTGCTATTGTCATGTTTTTATGATATACAGTGCATGCGGAAAATATTAATAGCTCTTTTTCCACAATTTTTTTAATGTTACAGCCTTATTCCAAAATAGATTAAATTCATTTATTTCCTCTAAATTCTACACACAATAGCCCATAATGGCAATGTGAAAAAAGAGTTTTTGAAATTGTTGCAAATTTATAAAAAAAAAACAAAAACCTGAAAAATCACATGTACATCAGTATTCACAGCTTTTGCTCAATACTTTGTTGATGCTTCTTTGGCAGCAATTACAGCCTCAAGTCATGTTGAATATGATGCCACAAACTTGGCACACCTGTCTTAAGGAACTTTTGCTCATTCCTCTTTGCAATACCTCTCAAGCTTTATCAGGTTGGATGGGAAGCAACGGTGTACAGCCATTTTCAGATCTCTCCAGAGATGTTCAATAGGATTTAAATCTGGTCTCTTGCTGGGCCACTCAAGGACATTCACCGAGCTGTTGTGAAGCCACTCAATTGATATTTTGGTGGTGTGCTTTGGGTCATCGTCCAGCTGGAAGATGAACCGTCGCTCCAGTCTGAGGTCAAGAGCACTCTGAAGCAGGTTTTCATTCAGGATGTCTCTGTACATTGCTGCATTCATCTTTCCCTCTATCCTGACTAGTCTTCCTGTTCCTGCTGCTAAAAAACATCCCCAGAGCATGATGCTGCCGCCACCATGCTTCACTGTAGGGATGTTATTAGCCTGGTGATGAGTTGTGCCTGGTTTTCTCCATACGTAACATCTGGTAAATTCAAGTTCAAGGCTGGCTGCTATTTGCTCTTTACTAAGAAGTGGCTTCCGTCTGGACCATACAGACCTGATAGGTGGATTGCTGCACAGATGGTTATTCTACTGTAAGGTTCTCCTCTCTCCACAGAAAAACGCTGGAGCTCAGACAGAATGACCATCAGGTTATTGATCACCTCCCTGACTAAAGCCCTTCTCCCTGAAGAGTTCTGGTGGTTTTTAACCTTTTCCACTCACGTATGATGGAGGCCACTGATCTCATTGGAACTATCAGAGACAATCCTGTCTTGGAGGTCTACAGACAATTCCTTTGTCTTCATGCTTGGTTTGTGCTTTGACATGCACTGTCAACCCTGGGTCCTTATATAGACAGGTGTATGCTTTTTCAAATCATGCCCAATCAGCTGAATTTACCACAGATAAACTCAAATTAAGCTGCAGAAACATCTCAAGAATGATCAGTGGAAACTGAAAATGTACCTGAGCTCAATTTAGACCTTCACTGCAATCCTTAGGTACATGTGATTTTTCAGGTTTTTATTTTTAATAACTTTGCAACAATTAAAAAAATATTTTTTCACATTGTCATTATGGGGTATTGAGTGTACAATGTTGAGGAAATAAATCAATTAAATCAATTTCGGAATAAGGGAAAAACAAAAAACCTGGGAAAATATTTTTCTGATGCACTGTATGCTACAGTAAATTATTATATTATGTTGTATTTTATCGCACTGTATTTAATATAATGTTACATCATAAGCTGTTACATAGCATGCTATTGCAATGTCTTCTTATTTGACCTTGTTAAAGTTTTTGTGTAATATTCAGCTGCTGGTTTTTTCCACACCACGGTGCTGTCTTTCATCCCACAACACCACTGTGTCAAAACACACAAACCTGACAGAAGCAGAGCAGTAAAAAAGTACTCGCTGTCCTCTCAGCAGTCTTCCTGTACATGCAGAGGATAAAACCTTTCCACTTACAGCACATGTGGGATGTGTGAACATTCCTTTCAGTCAGCAGAAGACACCGGAGTTAATTGCAGTAATTAAAATAAAAACTCCGTAACAACTCTCTCATTTTGCTAGAACAGAGACTATTTAGAGCTTCGCCAAGCCTCCTGCCAACATTCATAGTCTCTTCTATCTGTTATGAGCTGGATGCAGGCAGCCTCCGTCATGGACTGGAGAATTAAATTGTATTTCTTTTTTCCTGTGTTAGAAATGTGTCCAGGAAAACCCTGGAGGAGAGTGCTGAGAAATTGTCAGAGACAAATGCGTCTCTGATAAAAGCAGAGCTTGTGCAATAAATTACATAAATCAGTTTTCTAAGGCCATTTGGTATCCACTCAGGACACTGTGCCTCAAAGTGGCTGCTTTCCTTGAAAAAGATGGCTTGCCTTTCCATTGTGTCGTCACAACAGAAAGCAGATTTAACTTATCACAATCCAATAAGATGTTTTACAAGAGATAAGGCCAACAATACAGTCTAGTACTGGAAGAAAATGATAACATCCTTTTTCCTATCAGCAGAAACTCTGAAATCCGAACAACAAACTTGGTTGATAGAGAATGAATGCTTTTTTCACTGTTATCAATTGGTGGCTTTCACAAATGATTGCTTATATATTATGTATGAGTACATTTAGGTATAGACTGTGGGTGTTACTTTTTTATCCCCCAATACACTGTCTACCATTGCCAACATAAAACTTAGCAACTAGAACTGAAGAACTTTTTCCGAACCAGGAGCATTAATATTGGTTCTCCGTCAGTTTAGTGCAAAAGAGTTTTTTCTTTTGTGTAAGCAAACAATGTATCTGCTAATGCTCTTGTGCACTTGTGTTTGTATTTAAGGGCAGCCATTGAGGAGACTTACTCAAAGTCCATGAGCAAACTGGCCAAGATGGCCAGCAATGGAAGCCCTCTGGGGTGAGTGACATCATTACTGTTATCATGATCCCTGTTCCATCCCATTCTGTTCATATCTCACAATATCCTGCAATTCTGTATCATCCTGGTTTTCAAAGTTAACACTTCTTCACTATTCACTATCTTATAAAAAATATGACATTTTGTTCAAGCAGATACCCATGTAGAGTGGATATAGATTTTCAGGTATTATGGTTGACAATTACCGTCTAAGTACATGTCATCTAGAGAGATCTTATCTTATCTTTCTTTTCATTCATTCATTTTTCTTGTCGGCGTAGTCCCTTTATTATTCCGGGGTTGGCACAGCTGAATGAACCGCCAACTTATCCAGCACATTTTTACTCAGCGGATGCCCTTTCAGCTGGAACCCATTTCTGGGGAACACTTATTCACACACACTCATACACTACGGACAATTTAGCCTACCCAATTCACCTGTACTGCATGTCTTTGGACTGTGGGGGAAACCGGAGCACCCAGATGAAACCCACGCGAACTCATCTTTCTTTTATTAAACTTGATAAATTTTCCAGTGTTTTGAGCCATTTTGAGTGTTTTTTGACTTACAGTAATCTCTGATTGGCTATTTCAAGAGACATGGGATTCTCAATCAATTAAAAAAAAAAAAACATTGAATTTTGTCAAGACCGATAGCTTTGTGGTTTTAGTCCATTGACACACAGTGTTACGGGGCTCATGGCAACCCGAATTCGATTACTGGCTAAAGCTGCTTTGCCGATTGCAGTATACATGATCATGAAAGATAATGCATGCTGTTTTTCCATTAACTTGTGAGCATAAGTGTCTATTAGAATACACAGTATGAATGTGAGTTTACTTAACGTTTAGCCTGTATGTTGATACGAATACCTATTTTGCAAGAAAAGTGTCTTTTGAACACTTGTGGTGTCTATCGGTAGGTTACACCTGCTGGCCCTAGATCGCCGACTGAATGTTTTCCTGCTTTGCATGCTGCGTGCGATCATGCATTCACAATGGTATAAACCAATATAGGGGTGGTCAAATTTGTATTATCTTCTATATTATTTTAGTTAATAATATTATTATTTAAGATACAGATCAGTACAAACTATTTTCCACTATTAATGGATTATTAATAAAAATCAAGTATTATTAGGCGGTTAACCCTCCCTGTAATTTGCACCTTGGGAACAAAACATTTTCTTGAAAGGTTTGGCCTGCTGCCTTCTAGATGCTGAACAGCAGGGAGAGGATTGTGTGTGTTTATTTCTGTATGCATGAGTATGCGTGGTTGTGTTTAATTGGTTGAAAAGTCATGGCTACGGTTAGCTCTTTCCTCTGCTCTATTCACCTTACTTCCTCTGTGCACAAGCATGTGCTTGTCTCAGAACAGTGCTCAAACACTTTAAATGCAGTGAACCATGTTTTACCCTGGTCTTATGTTGCAAGGATACATTTTTAGGAATAGCCAGTAATATATGTTACTGGTCAAAATGACAGATTTTTCTTTTATTCCAACACTCATTAAAATAACAAGATCATGTTCAATGAAGATCTTTGTAAATTACCTACCATAAATATATCAAAATGTTTAATTAATAATATTTATATTGTTTACTACATTTTTTATTGGTAATAAACATTACCAAAGACTTAATTTGAACAATTATAAAGGTGATTTTCTCAGTGTTCAGATTTTCATGAACCCTCAGATTCTCAAATTGTTGTATCTCTGCCAAATATACAAGTTTATATTCTTCACATATCAGATGGTGTTTAAAGAATCTCCATTTCAGAAACTGACCTTTATGACTGGTTTTGAGGTCCAGAGACACATTGTATCTGAAGCACAAAACAATCGAATTGCTATATAAAAAACTGTTATTTTTAGAGAAGACGTAGACATACAAAAGCAAGGAAGCCTGTTGTTTTTCTAATTCTGCTGTGCTGTAAGGAATCCGAGCAGCTTACGCACTTCCACACATCAGCATCTAACCACCTGCTTCACTCCACAGCACTTTCGCCCCCATGTGGGACGTGTTTCGCGTGTCCTCGGACAAACTGGCCCTCTGCCACCTGGAGCTCATGAGGAAAATGAATGACCTCATCCGTGACATCAACAAGTACAGCGATGAGCAGGTCAAAATTCACCGCAAGGTAAATCCAGGTCTTGTATGCATCTGTGTGTCAGCCTGCAACCTTATAAGAAACTTATTTATATTTGAGTGATGACATTGGGTTTTGACTTTGTTCTGAGTTTTTTGATTGTGTATTTGAATATTTTGTGTCTTATATAGACGAAAGAGGAAGCGATCGGTACCCTGGAGTCAGTGCAGTCTCTTCAGGTGCAGAATGGCCATCTGCAGAAGACCAGAGAAGGATACCACAGCAAATGTGTGGAGCTGGAGAGACTGCGCAAAGAGGGAGTGCCACAGAAAGAGCTGGAAAAGGTCTGCTGTTTGAGCACAAGTACAACAACTTTCATTCTGGAGATTATAAGTTTGTGTCTTACATATCAAATATTTTAACTCACAGTTCATTTTACAAGACTCAGATAATGAGTTTACTGTTGAAGTCTTGAAGTTGAACTTTCAGGATCTGAAAAATATGTATTATTTTACAAAACTAAAAGAGGTCATACTGAATGCATGTGGTTTTATATTTGGTTCTGAACTGAGTAAGATGTTTATACAAATGTATACTTTATTTACAAAGAATAGGATTTTTACATATAGCAATTCATTCATTAATTTTTCTTCGGTGTAGTCTCTATTTCTGACTCTCTATTTCTGAGAGGAATGAACCGTCAACTATTCCAGCGTATTTTTTACAAAGTGGATGCCCTTCCAGTTGCAACCCAGTACTGGGAAACACCCATACAAACTCTACTGCCATACACTAAGGCCAATTTTGTTGACCCAATTTATTTATCGTGCACATCTTTGAACTAGGGGAAACTGGTGGAAACCCTTGCGAACATGGGGAGAACATGCAAACTCCACACAGAAATGCCAACTGGCTAAGTCGAGACTCAAATCAGTGACCTTCTTGCTGTGAGGCTACAGTGCTAACTACTGAGCCACCGTGCTGCTCTACATATTGTCAATAATTTATTTTATTTTCGGCTTAGTCCCTTTATCAATCTGGGGTCGCCACAGCAGAATGAACTGCCAATGAACGCAGGAAGAACATGCAAACTCCACACAAACGCCAGCCAACTGACCCAGCCGAGGCTCAAACCAGCAGCCTTTTTGCTGTGAGGCGACAGCACTTCCTACTGCACCACTACATCACCCCTACATATAGTCCACAAAAGAAAATAATACTTCTAAGAAATAAAACAATAAATGCTATAATAATAATAATAGATTTATAAATATGACACCATCAAAGGTTAAATACACTTTATTCCTAATGCTGTATGATCCACTGCTGTGTTCTTTATTGGTGTTCATGATTCTCTTGTTTGTCCTTAACTAAACTGCTGTTCTTCAGAAAGTCTTTCAGGTCTCACAAATTCTTTGTCTTTTCAGCAGTTTTGTGCACTTGAACCCTTTCTAACAATAACTGTATGCATTTTGGGACCCATCAAATCAACTAAAGACAACTGAGGGACTCATTTTGCAACTATTACAGAAGTTTCAAGGGAAATGCATTACAGTCAGGGGGGTGAAACTTTTATAATTTAAAGACCAGGGTAAATGTATCTTGTTTTGACTACTGGGAAACATGTAAGTTTCTTCTGTAGCGTCTGAAAGGCAGTACTAAAAGATGTTTAGGCAAAATAAGAAATAAATACACATCTTCATTCTGTTTAAAAGTTTTTTTTACTTCCCCAGTACTGGGTTGCGGCTGGAAGGGCATCCACTGCTGAAAACATGTCCTGAAATAGATAGCGGTTCATTCCGCTGTGGCAACCTGTAGACTAATTTAGTTTTAGTCAATTAGGGATGCTGTTACATACAGTCAAATATTTTACCAAACAGATCCAGCACGTTTGACGCTCATAAATGATCATAAAAGTCCTTGTGCTGCACATCAGCTGCACTTTCCACAAACCTCCTAATACGTGCAGCGAGAGGACTTTTATAATCATTTATATGCAAATTTATAGAGAGGGGTTTGTGCCTTTACTAAACTACGACAGTCAGTTCATTGAAAATTAAGAATGATTAATAAATCCATATGAAACAGTCCCTTAAAAGTCACGTCTTGTCTTTAGTTTCGGGTGCAGGCACACTTTGCACTCACACTACAAGCATACCATGCCAATGCCCAACTGAACCTCGCTCTATCACACCTCTTCAACCGGGCCAGGGTCAGACAACTGAACCGCGCCTGAGCCTGATTCAGATATCTCACACATCTCAAACTAACAGGGTAACGCGCTTCAGACAGCATAGTGTGAGTGCGCCCTAAGATAAAGTAGACTAAGCTAAAGGAAGAGGAATGCATGAATGATTTGTTAACATTTCAGCTGTCATTACAATATTTTCTTTTAATAAAAAGTTAAGGCTCCAAAAGCTCTAAAAATTTGCCCATTTTGTCTTCCACTGAATATAGAAAGTCATTTAACTTTGACATCATTTCATTGACAATCATTTTCATTTTTAGCTTGAACTAATCCTTTAAGCTGTTTTCCTTCTTGCATCATCTTCATGTTTTTGTGAGAGAAAAAAAAGAAATCCAAATTTCTAGCTTTCCTAAAATATGTTTATTTTTTCTATCTCCTCTCTCAGGCTGAGCTGAAATGTAAGAAGGCGGCTGAGTCTTTTGCAGGATCTATAGAGAAGTTTAACCGTGCCGGAGGAGACTTTGAACAGAAAATGAGTGAATCAGCACAGGTTGGTAATTTGACAGTTTTTCAGGCCTGCTGAGCACATTAGGGCAGACCACCGTCGCATGTGTGAAATATCGTTAAAGCAGATAATAACTTGGGTTTGTCTGCAAGTTCTCATAATGTAGACCTTTTACAGTGTTTCAATGAGCTCCATAAAGCAATGTGAAGTTACCATGGCTACGAGGTCTATTAAAACAGTCTATTTGACAAAATGATTACATGCCTGCAGTCTATTTCTGCCTGCTGTCGACCTGTACGTATGAATAATTTGAGAGCCGAGAAGAAAAAGTCAGAAAAATATGAGTCCTGACTTTGCTCCGAGATCAGCGCAGTATCCCTCAATTAGGGCATCAGCAGTAATCTTTAAATTATAGAGGTCGACCATTGTTAAATGCTATGACCAGTTCTGCTTAAACTGCAGCAAATGTGCTTTTATGAGGTCCTGCTTTGCTGAGATCCTAAATATAGGTTAGCAATTTATTACAATACAATTAAATGTTTTTTTTTCTCACAAGTTTTTAATAGGTTTTTTCTGTCGTTTTTACTTACTAATAGGATAATCTAAACATTTGCTAAATAATTCAATCTTAACTCCTAAAACTAATATGGATCTTATTAAAGATCAAAAACTGAAACATGAACTTTAGTTTTTTTTCTTAATTAAAAATATCTGATGGTAATGTTTAAATGTTTTATAATTATTTTAATATTTTATATTTTTTATAATAATTTAAGAACAGTTTGAAATAAACATAATGTTTGTCTTCTATCTTTCTTTTTTTACTAAAAAGGGCTTGTTTTTCCATCAGTAACTTTCTTTGACCCTTGAGAATATCTTTTGAGGGATTTATTTTTACATGCCTAAACAACCAAACATTGTCATCTAATTTTACCTGCAGTGCTTCTGTTCATAATTTCCACCAAAATGTAAAGCAGTATAAAAATATATACAGTTTTCAATCAGTGATCTAATAATTTCTAATAGATAAAGTTTTAACTGAAGGCTTATTATCACTAGAATAAAACACATTTTAAACATATTCAAATATAAAATGTTTATTTTGATTTGTAATGATATTTTACAACATTATTGTTTTACAGTATTACATATCAGAGACATGATATACAGTTGAAGTCAGAATTATTAGCACACTTTGTTTTTTTATTTTTCTTTTGAAATATTTCCCAAATGATGTTTAACAGAGCAAGGACATTTTCATAGTATGTCTGATAATATTTTTTCTTCTGGAGAAAGTCTTATTTGTTTCATTTCGGTTAGAATAAAAGCAATTTTTAATTTTCAAGCTCTATTTTTTTAATAGTCTACAGACCAAACCATCGTTGTACAATAACTTACCTAATTACCCTAACCTGCATAGTTAACCTAATTAACCCAGTTAAGCCTTTAAATGTCACTTTAAAAAAATCTTGTGTTTTTTCAAGTGTCTTGAAAAAAATTGAGTCTAATATTAATTACTGTTATCATGGCAAAGATAAAATAAATCAGTTATTAGAGATGAGTTATAAAACTATTATGTTTAGAAATGTGCTGAAAAAAAAATCTCCTCTCTGTTAAACAGAAATCAGGGAGAAAAATAAACAGGGTGGGCTAATAATTTTGACTTCAACTGCATATAATTTCTAGTAATATTTAATAAAACCCACCTAAACTGTCACCAACTTTTGTGTATGTGAGTAGATGTCAGGAGCTTTTCTTTACATTTGTCTTTTCACACTGACAGAAATTTCAGGACATTGAGGAGGCTCATTTACGACAGATGAAACTGCTGATCAAAGGGTACTCACACTCCATCGAGGACACACACGTACAGGTTGGGCAGGTACGGCTCACATAAATCACTCTGGAGGTTTTACCCGCTCTTGTATTCAGCTTGCGTTCTGTACTTGTTCTGCAAGCTGTTCAGACGAATCACCCCTGAGCTGTTCGGGTCATCATAGTCTCGCTCAGATCTTTGTTCTTGCTCCTGCAGGTCCATGAGGAATTCAAGCAGAACGTGGAGAACATTGGCATCGAGAATCTCATTCAGAAGTTCACAGAGCAGAAGGGAACAGGGAAGGAGAGACCTGGTGAGCCACAGGAAGATAAAAACTCTTATTATGGATAAACTGTCTAGTTTTTTCATTCCTCCTGTGTGAAATACAAGGTTTTTTTTTTATATAGATTTTCAGATAGTGCCTTGCAGTGTAATGCTGAGCTTCAGACTTTGTTTATTAATTGTGTTTCTGTGTGTTTTGAAAAAGGTCCAGTGGGATTTGAGGAATATCTGTCCTCGCTGGCATCTGAGAACAGTAAAAAGAGTCGTGCAAAAGCCTTCAGGATCCCGGGCTTGGGAAAGAGAGATAAGGAGCCAGATTCAACGTGAGTATTCCGTTTAAATACATAATTTACAACAGTGGCTGATCAGAACTAGTTCAGTTGTTCAGTGACCAGTTCTCATTTATACTGTATAGTCTTTGACTTTTTCATACTTTTTTGTTTTTGTCCTCTAGGGATTCAGCTGTTGCAGATGCTCTTGTGAGTTCCCATAGCACACACACATGTTTGTTTTGTGACTTGTGGGGACGTTTAAAGAGTTAGTTCACCCAAAAATGAAAATCATGTTTTTAATTACTCGCTTGGTTACCCTCTGAGACCTTTGTCAATCTTCAGAACACATATTAATATATTAGGGGAAATCTAAAAGCTCTCTCATCCTCTATAGACAGAATGGATCCTGGCTCATTCAAACTCCTGAAAGACACTAAAAACATAATTAAAACATATCATATGCCTTCAGTGGTTGAATATTATCAAGCTGTGAGAATACTTTTGTGCACACATAAAATACCAACTTTATTCAGCCCTTTCTTCTGCTCAGTGTCTGTATACTGTGCACATTCTGCACTGATGTATGCAGAGTTTACCTAAAATTATTATTAAGTAATTAAAATCATTTCTTTTATTTTTGGGTGAAATAACATTTTAATAGGTGTAAGGGATTTTAAACTGTTTCTTCCAACAACCTACACCTGGAAGGCCACAGTACTGCACAGTTCAGCTTTAATTTTGATCAAATTAATTGTGTCTTTCAGGCTTATTTAAAAATTATAGGTAGGCCCACACGAAATCTGCGAGCGGAGAACATTTTAGCCCATCATTGAGTCTATGTATTTACTTGTGTAAATGTGTGTACATTTATAGTTATTCAGTTTTTTAATTAATTACACTTAAAATATTGTGACATAATAATAGTAATATTAAAATTTGATTTATTTACAATACAGTTTGAAAAGTAATATTTTTTTTGTCTTTAAGTAGATTATATTATATGAGAGACGTGCCTTGTTTACTAAATAAGTGGATCTTATTGGATTTGCATTGTAAACATAAAAGTTAAATAAACTAAAAGTTAAGAAGGTATTATTTTTTATTTCATATATAAAGTTTATGATGCTTCTAAAATCAATCCGCATAAATCTGCAGATTTTTTACAAAATTCTCTGCAGAAATAGCAAAAAATGTCCGCAGATTCTGTCTGGCCCTACCTATAGGTAAGTGTGTTGGAGCAGGGTTGAAACTAAACTATGCAGAGCTGCAACCCTGCAGGAACTGGATTTGACACCTCTGCCTTAGAGGAAAGTTTGTGCATGTTTATTTTCTCCAAAACAGATTTATAAGCCTTTTGACAAAATGGGGACCTCAAAGTCCTCAAGTGACCTTCCCCTAGTAATACCTAAGTCAAACCAATGTAATTATGCATATTTAAGTCCTTATATGTTATAAACACACACAATTTTTTTTAACTATTCAATTTTACACAAAAATTGGGTGATTTTTTTTTTTTTTTTTTTTTAAATAATTAATTAAATCCAAAGTCTTGGCTCACATTTACGTAAACAATTTTGACTTAGATATCTCTAGCTCTAACCAATCACACATATATTTTATGCAAATTTTAAGTGCATATATTTATATGCATATATTTATGCATACATTTAAAAAATAAATCTACATGTAAACTCCCATAATTGCGTAAATTCTGTATACTGTATGTGCATTAAAAAAACATGTGCACTTAATTGAGTCAAACACATTTTTTAAAATGATTTTGTGTAATTACCCTATACTATTGGACATGCACATGCGCTTAATGATTGATTCTGAGGGTTTGTAATTTTAGTAAACTTCTAAAAATAAATATGTTGTTAAAAATAAATTAAAACCCCAAAAGTAGTTTGTTAAAAATAAACACCTCTCTGCACACACATACTGAATGCAGTTTCACTTGTGCTTTTGGAAAGCTGAAGACTCTTCAGTTTGTTTGTTTTCTCTGTGTGGATGAGGAGTGATGCGCTTGGCAAGGTCTAGTTACCTCATTACCCTATATTTATCCTTGTCAATGCTCAGGGTGTTTAATGAATGTCTGATAACCCACTGACTGCCAAAGATTCTTCATAAACACACACACGTTACGGGCTCTTATGTAAGACTGCTGTTTCTGTCAGACTGCCACTGACTCTCTTAAAGCATTGCCAGTGTTTTCATGAGCCATAGTAACAGCACTGGTGTGTTTATGAGTGAAAGAAAAACCACGTCCAAAGATCCCTCACTCTGTCAGCCGATGTCCTGTGCCTTTAAATGTTGTTTCTTATTGTGAACTTGTGGTGTCTGTTTGTGCCTGTTGTGTAGAACTCACCCCTCGAAGTGGACGATGAGGGCTTTGTCATTCGTGCAGACGTCAAACAGAATGATATCCTTCAGATTCTTCGGGATTGGATATATATATATATATATATATATATATATATATATATATATATATATATATATATATATATATATATATATATATATATGTATGAGTGTGAGTGAGAGAGACCACATTTTCTGGAAAATATATATAACTCAATTCAATTCACTTTCATTTCTTTAGCGCTTTTACAATGCAGATTGTGTCAAAGCAGTGTATATAACATATTCGTAACAACACAATCTACATAAGCTTTTAGTGACTGAAATAGTTTAAAACATAACATTACCTGTCTAAAAGAAATACTTCAGTCATGGTGTCATCCGTCCTCCAGCCTGCAAAAGTAACTCCAATATTGGTTCAGGATTTGAAAACGTTTTGATTCAGCATTTGTTTTTAGCGCTGTTACTCTCTCTCATGTGCACATGTCATGCATGTGCAATCAGTGGATCTGCGTGAATGTGTGCACCGATGTACAAATCTACATTTATTGACAGACAGTTTGGGCTATTTATCAGAATTTATCTAACAAACATTTTTTAGTCTTCTGTCTAGATATTTTCAGAATATAAAAATACATATAAATACACTTAGATCATTTACTTTAATCATTACTATTGGAATGTGAAGAGACTTTCAACCAGCACAACAAAAAATGTTTCTGAAGACAATCACCTACCGCACTTTTAAAGCTATTGGCATATCAGCAATAATATTAAAAAGGCCAATATTGATGGTTTTCAGACCAAAATCATTAAATGCTTGCAAAAAAATAAATGTAAAACTAAATATAATCTGTACAAAAAATCAGACTTGAGTCCTAAATGTACAAAATGTCAGATGTAATTTGGGTACGTGGCTGGTGTGTACATCATGCTAACACAAAACCATTTGATAGTTTGGGCTAAAACACCTTGGATAATAAAAAAAACAACAACTGCATTTAGGTAAGTCAATACAAATAGCAACAGCACTGGCTTTATTTGTTAAGTGTAATATATGTTCTATTATATATATTATTATACTGTATGTAAAATAAATGTAACATTGTTCAAAGAAATACTGAATGGCAAATATCCCCTTTAATAATTGTCAGATTGTCAAGTTTAAATTGTGCACCTCTTAAAATATTGCACAATTTAATTTTTAATGGATCCAATCTTTATTTTGGAATATTCATTTAATACAAAAAAAGGTATTGTTGTATAGAGCTGAGGTGGCCAAAGTAGGGCCCGTGGGGCAGAGTTGGCCCATGGTAACCTTTGGTTTGGCCCGCCATACCTTCTGAAAAGTGAGGGAAAACAATGGGGAGTTGGTTGGAGGCGAATGCCTTTGACAGAGGTGTCATTTCGAATTGAATGTAACCTTTTGATACTTTGTTTAAATTAGGAGCTACAAAAAAGCCAATTAGAACTAAATGATTAATTTAAACGTTGTAATAAATCAGACTTTTAAAATGTAAATACTGTCACTTGGCAGATGCACAAGACATCGGCGAGCGAATCAAGGCAAAGGCAGGAGCAGCTCGACTAGTGTATTCAGCTCTAAACTCCATTGTGTTATAAATATGATTGTGGATGTTTTTACTATAATAAGTTCATTATAAAACGTTAAAAATTAATCCACGTCATGTTTTATTACGTTTAAAGCAACGTCTTCTAGTTATTTTTAAAAAATATGCAAATTTAATTTAATACAGTTTGATATCTTTAACTTTGGCCCACAGCTCTCAATCAAGTTTGATTTTTGGCCCTTTATAAGACGAAGTTTGGGCACCTTACAAACTTTGCTCTCTTACTGGCTGTAGGTCATCGCTGATGTTATTTTCAGTCAGAACACATTTCACACGGCATGATTTGAGTCGTTGACAGCACCAGATATTTTGGATGCCAAATAGCTGACAGGCGTTGGCGACTCATCGGCAATTCTTTCAGATCGCGCCTTTGATAGTTCATACTGTGTGATTGTTACTCATGTGAACAGAGCACTGATTTGCCTGTGATTTCAGTCATTTGTCGACGATTTCTCAAAACCTGTCGGCGAGTCAAAATTGGGGCTAAAATCATGCAGTGTGAACTCGGAATTATTTGATTCTTAACCTGGCTTTTTGAGGATGTTTGAAGGCTGGAAATTCAACACCACAACAAATAGTTTTGTAAAAACAGATTTTCACTCACATACACATATACTGGTCTATAAGCTTTTTGAAAATATTTTTTTATCTGCCCTCCTTTTTACACAGTGTCAAAGGTATTACAGACACACAGAGGATGTTATTTTCGGGAAATGTGGTTTAGTAAAGCAGGATGTGAAACAGAGACTCTTACATTGTCTGATAATAAACAGTGATGGATACACAGCCCACTGCATCATTTCTATTTGTCTGATGAAGATGTCACTTATAGGCTCCCGATTAATTGACTTCATCATGAGCCATTTTAAAGCATATGACACTCTATAGGGTCTCTAAATACGATGTCTATTTCTACACTTGTTGTTTCTAGACTATTCATAACAGCTGTGTTTGTGTAAATGTTTACACTCGTGTCTATTTGTGTCTTAGCCAGTGTTTTCTAGTGTTCACCTGTCCCTCTTTGCATCTGTGTGTGAGTGCATGTGTGTGTCTTGATTTCCTCCTTAACACCGTTGCTCTCTACGTTGTGCTGCTGAGGAGAAGGAGGGAAACTTTTACTCCAGTGACTCGGATTTCGATGACGAAGAACCCAAGAAGTTTCACATCCAGATCCGCCCGGTCGCCAGCAGCAACCGCAGCAACTCAGCAGCCAATGAGCAGGAGCTGAAGGCCACAGTGGGGGCGTTGACTCTGCCCCCAAACAGAGTGGTAAGAGATTTAACAGCCCAAATCAAGAGTGATGCGAATCATTTATTCATTTTTACCGAAAATTGCTCAACATATCAGTGCTTAAGTTTACAAAATGTCTCATAAATAGAAGGGTACAGTATGTAACTGATTACAGTAAACCAAAAATAATTAAGATGCGAGAGTGTATAGGTGTTTCCCCTTACTGGGTTGCAGCCGGAAGGACATCCGCTGCGTAAAACATGTGGCGGAATAGTTGGCGGTTTATTCTGTTGTGGCAACACCTGATGAATAACAGACTGGGTTGAGGAAAAATGAATGAATATTGCACTCGTTGTTTGTGTAATATTGCTTATTATATTATATAATATAAATATGAAACAAAAACTGATATGGAACAAGTTGGTTAAGATTACATGTTGATTGAGATCACAGGACTTGTCGAATAATACTGTCATTGTCTCTGTAATCTCTCATTTTGGTTTCAGAATAAATGAATCATTTTACATATGCCAATTAATTTGTTTTCCACATAACAAGGCAAACAAACCACTCTAATGTGATTCTTTGGTTTCAGTTAGAGTGCACATGATGTTTCTGGCTCCTCTGTAAACAAAGACATGTTTACTAAGTTCTAGGCTCCTAAAATGAGCTCTTTTGAGGAAAAACAGATCACTGTGCTTGTCAGCGGTTGTGATCTTTACTTTGATAAGAACTTAAAATCTTGGTTGTGTTTTATGTCTATTTAATGCTGAAACCTTTAATTGAACAGCATTTTAAAACATAATTAAAGCAAAATGAAGTCATGGACCATTGTGATTTTATTTTATTTTATTTATTTATTTATTGTCACAAAATGTATGAATTTTATATTTACTTGATTATTTTTAATGTGTTTTAAAAGTTTTTTTTTATAATATTTTCTGCGTTTTTGTCATTCATTTACACAACTATTATTTATAGACATAAAAAGGATTTCAAGGGCAGGTTCTTAAAAATGACACTATTATTTTATTTATTGTAACCTTCAAAAGCAGAATTTATGAAAATAGTTATGTCACATGCATGCATATTACGTTCAGTCTATAATCACACACATGCACTTGACAACTAAAGCTTCAGTGGTGATGAATACTGTACTGTTTAATAGGCAATATACACAGCTGGTGTTTTTCCCATACCGATAAACTTCCAGTGAATAGTTAATGTGCCTTTTTTAAATTTAATACAGTTCCTTTTACAGCATAGATGTTGTAATATAATTAAATATATTATCAGTTAAATAGACCTTTTACATGCATACCCCGCCAGGATCAGCAGGATAGCACAGAAACTCAATTGAAAATATTGGGGTAAAATAAATGTTCATATTTTAAAGACATGGTGCGGAAAAATGTAATTTAATGCAGTGCTTCTTGCATATTCTAAGACCCACTTTACATAGCATATTAATCAGGCTGTAAAGATCTTTGATTTTTAAAGAAATAGACCTTAAACGTGGTGATTTTGTAACAGCATACATTTCACCAGTAGCGTTTGACCCAGGTTACTGAAAAATTAAAAGTCCTTCTGCGTATATCCTTTTTCAAAGTGACAACTACATGTCTGTCATATATAATAGAGCGCTTGTAGGTGTTTTTAGTTGTTTTGACAACATTGTCATCAATACAGTATTACTTCTTATTTTTAAAGTGTCACAGCAAATATGATGCATGGCTTTAACACAAACCTGTCATTGTTTGATTCATCTAATCCTGTAGGTGTCAGTAAAGAAGCAGCTCTCTCGTGAGTTCACTTTCATTCCTCTCTATGACCATATTCTGCATATATGTTAGTGGGGCTCTTTTTCATGCATATATTCTCCTGAAACAGGAAATTCGAGTTCAGCAGGTCGATCTGAAGGGGAAGGGGAAAGTGTTCCCCAGAGAGGTCAGTCACACGCCGCAGACGCTCATTTCTGCACTCCGACTGCTAGAGTTACACCATAAAGCATCAATTTTTCAGTACTCACGCATTGTTCCTGTGAGTAAGCCGTCTCCAATGGCCACTGTCTCCCACCTCCTCCTCTGTCCACATTAATAGATGTCAATATCCCACAACACACATCTCCGACTGACACCTTAATCACAGCAATCTGCCATCCAGCTGACCTGGGATCAGTATCCTAACTGCTCTGTCATTATTGCCTTAAATTGACAGACTGATCTCAGGTCCGCGGAATTGCTGTAATTACAGCCTCAGAATTGGTTCTATTTTTGCATCAGGGGTTTTTGACAGTAATAGCAAAAGTGGAAGTGTGTGCATGTGTGTATGTTGTTTTTGGAGAAAGAGGTTTAGGCTTAGTCTTCCCTCACTGGCTCATTACTCAAAACTGCTTAATTGCAGAGATTAGTCACATAGATGAATGGTACTATTTTGATAGTATGTGGTTTGAATTTATCCAATAATATTATACTGGATGTGATGTGCATTATGTATTATGGATGTGGTCAGGTGTAATGATTAAAGATCTAAGCAAAATCTTGGCAGTCGGCGCAGGAAGACGTGATTGATGAATTTGTGTCATTGTGGCCTTGAGAAAAGCACTTAACCTAATATTTCATCAGGGTTTTTCTCCATTTCTCTCTAATATTGTGTCCTGTAGTAAAAGCAACTGCTTTACTTCAGCATTTAGATCATGTTTTGTTGTTGTTCAGATGGAGAACAGGAGGGTTTGCGCAGATCCACGTCCAGTCCAGATCACAGCAGGTACAAATAGATTTTCACTTGCATAATTGCTGAACCTTTTCCCATGCAGATTTGTGTAAATGCAGTGATGTTATTGTGGCACTAAAAGCATCTTCCTGCCACAAGCTCACAGCACTAGCTGAGCCAAAAATTACATTGTTTAGATAAATTGAACAAAATTGCAGTTAAATGAATACTAAAATGTATTTTGAAAATACTATTAATGTTTATATTAAAATTATAAAAGGAATAATATTTTCATTAAATTGAATTATGATTGAAATTATTTAATTTAGATAAAATTTTTAGTCACACTTTCATTAAGTAATGTATTTACTAACATGAGCTGTTTATAAACAATGCTTGTTTAGCATTTAAAAATCATCATATCACATTTACTACTGGGTGTTTCAGGGGTCTTAAAAAGTATTAAAAAGTATTGAATGCTTTTTTGCAAGGTATTAAATTTTAAATCATTTTTGATTATGCAAAGTATGGATGTATGCTAAAGTTTGCCTGAATTAAATCTGACATTATCAGGATGCTGTCGTTTATGAAATTAATAGAATCCTGCTGGATTTGACATCATGCTGCTTTGTTTACTGCAGTAATCAAGGCAACACTATTATTTCTGCAGCTCTATAGGAGCCAACTTGCTGAATTAGCTAGATCTTTAGTATAAAATAATGTTTTAGTTTTGGATTAGTTTCTTGCATTATTAATTAGTAAAAATACTGTAAGTTCAAATCTCGCCAGTGTTTTTAGTTCAAACCTAAAGAACCGAAAGAGTCTTAAAAAAGGTCTTCAAAGTTATTGAATTTCACAATAATAATTTTAATTTTAATAATTAAAAAAAATATTAATAGTCACACTTTATTTTGATAGTCCGGTTGTTGAATTTAAGTTACATTGCATCTACATGCTAACTAATTCTCATTAGATTATAAGTAGACTGTTAGGTTGAGGTAAGGAGTAGGGTTAGGGTTAGTGTAAGTTGACATGTACGTGCAAAGTTTCTTATAGTCAGTTAAATGTCTGTTTAGCAGCAGTATCAAGAGATTTTAAGCAGAAAGTCTACTAATACTCAAATGGACTATCAATATAAAGTGTTACCACATTATTTCTTAATTCCACCTTCATCCATTCAATATCTTACCTTTTTTTTGCAGGTTGAGTTCTACAGCATCGGGTTCAGATGCTCTGTTTGGACCTCCTCTGGAATCTGCCTTTAAATCGCACAGTTTTTCTGGCAGAGAGCAGCTCCAGAATGCCTTTGCAGCTTCTGAATGTAAATCTCCAACACACACCATCCTCCACCTCATTACTGTGATAGATGAGAATCGACTGGACAAACTATTCTCTTACAGCATTTTAGAAAGCGCTGAATTAAAAGCTTTCAACTCACCTAATGTGTGCCAAAGTGTGCATTACCATATTCCAGGAATTAATTGACTCGCTTTATCAGACCTGCTTGTGTAGGCATTAAAGCATGAATTTTTCAATTACTGACAAAAGTGGAACGGGAATCATTTTTCTGCACTCTGGCTTTTTCTCATTGTATCTGTTGCATTTTAACTCTTTCCCTGCCATTAATGGATTTTTAGGTTATTTCAGGCAGGGGGGCACTATTGCACATCTGAAATATCACAGAAACTCCACATCCAAGTGAAAACATAGCAGAAATGAGTGTTAGGCCCTGTCCCAAATGGCACATTTCAGGTGCACTTGAAGCCTTGTGGTCTTACAATGTCTGTCACACGTGTTAAGTCCAAAAGGCTATATGTTTGGTGTCCCAATCATCATATTAGCGCTGCGTAACAGCATGTACAGTGGATGACACATTAAAAAGAGTATTACCACCACGAGTCGTACCACCATGACACTAAAGGAGAAGGAACGTGTTTTTAGGTATAACTGCAGTTTGCGACTACACCACCAGGAGGCACAAAGGGACAGGATGCAAACAGACAGAAATATACAGTAGCTGTAAAAAAAAAATCTTGTAAATGAAGATGAAATAATGAAACAAAGCATTATAATACATTAATCAATAAAATCTTGTTAACAAGCTTTATTATCATTGTAAACATGTTAAGTAAAATGAGGATTAATTTTGGAAATTAAAATTTAAAAAATAAAAGTCAACTAAAATGAAAGTACAAACATACAAATAAGTAGGCATAAATAAATAAATAAATAAATAAAGCTGTGTTTTAGCTTTAATAAAGAGAGATGTACTGTGTTTGTTATTTTAAAGTGACAGGACTAAGACAGTCATTAAATAAGCTCAGTTACGTTTTCATTTACATTTTTGTTGTTGATTATATTTAACTCATTTCATTTTATGTCTCAATTATTGTACATAAATAACAAATGAATAATTAAATAGGCCTAAATAATTATTTATTTAAAGGCATTACTAGTGAAACACAGAGAAACGGTCCGGCACATGGTCTAAAGAGCTCTTAAGCTGCATGTTAGTTGAACATATTGAAGTGGTGACATCTGTAGATGTACATAAAACCTAAAGATTAAATGTTGATTCCACAAATACAGGGAGAGACTCTGCAAGCTTTGAGAGCATTCATACACTCAAACAATATTCATACTATTACATTTTAATCATTTTGAATCTGATTAAAAAATAATATATATATATATGTTTTTTTCAAAGTTTTGATTAAAAAAAAAATCTACAGTATATCTTTCTTCTTAATCTTTCTTCATGTTTGACAGATGCAGCATTCTCATCAGATTCATCCTCTCTTGAGAATGTGGAGGATTCTGGACTGGATTCACCTTCTCATCAGCCTCTTGGAGTTTCCCCTGATCCCACAGGATGGGCAGCCTGGCCGTCCTCTCAATCCCAGTCTAAAGACTCAATAAATTTGAGCCGATCCTCAGACCCATTCCTCGCTGCATTCCAAGACCCTTCACCCGGTCGCTCTCCCCTACCTCAGGACGACACCACCAACGTCTGGCCCTCCAATCTACGTTCTCCACGTGCTCCACCTGACGTCGAGCCCACCACTTTCAGCTTCCCAGCCTTCTCCCACAGCATAGCATCTTCAGAACTGGAGCCTTCTGTCTGGAGCTGTAAACACATTCCTCCAGAAGACCTTTTTCTTGCTGCTTTTGAACGATCCACCCCCAAGGACAACCTGCCTCCAACTGATGCCTGGGCTCCGCCTCCACCTCGGCCTAACAGGGAAGCCAGGACTGATCCCTTTTCCGTTCCTCTAAATGACACTAAAACCCTTCCTCCTCCATCCTCTTTGCGCAAGGAGCGGGACAGGAAAAGAGATCGTAGCGTCCCTCCTCCAGAGTCCCCGGATGATCCTTTTGCTATTACTATGATTGGAAGTCCAACACACCAATCAATGCAGGCAGCATCACAAAGCAGAGGCGGGAGTAATAGGCCGACGCCCAGTCCAAACCCCGCACCTAGTTCTCAGTCGAAGAAAGAGCTTGTGCACTGGAACTCTGTTCATAACCCCTTCAGTGAGGGCACTACCAATAACACTGTCACACAAGAGTCGACCAGAAAACAGAGATCCTTTAATGACGAACCGCGCAGGAATGGACCACCACTCACACGGCATTCTGGGCCACAGGAGGACCTCTGCTTCTCTACAGACAAAGACCAGAACTTCCTGGATATTAACACACCACCAGGTATCACTGATACATGTTGTTTTAATGGCCGATCTGGATATCATTTAAAGTACAGAGTGGATGAATGATATAATAAGGGAAGGACCATATAGCCAAATCATGAAACATAATTATAAAGTTTTTTCACTTGTCATGTTATTGATATACATCCTGTTTACCATAATTTCGATGTACATAACTTTTAATTTAGGGTCCTCTGTTTGTTTTTCAGCAAAGCATCACTATTTTTGTTGTGGTCAACTGTTATCAGCCCTCTGGACAAAAATTAGGCACAAAACTCATCCTGCATTGTTTGTCGTAGACAGAAGTGTAAAGTAACAAAGTACAAATACTCAAACTACTGTAATTGAGTAGTTTTTCTTAGTAATTGTACTTTCCTAAGCAGTTTTAAAATTGTGTACCTTTACTTTTTTTTTTACACTACTTTATTCTTGTCTATGGGGATTGGAGAAAAAAGGACTGATTCCTGTCCAATCAAATCATACATAGATGGTTAATTGCATCATAATTGAACTACCTAAAGACATGGGCGATTTATAATTGCAGCAAACTGTTTGGAAACATTAAAAGTGTCCTAGAAGACGACCAAAATCTTTGCACACATTGACCCAGAGACTGTTAAGATGCATGTCACTGATCAGAAGATGACAGATGTTTACGGTACCGAAATAGCCTTAAACACCCAGTAGACACAAGACGTCAACATGACGTCAAATTGATGTTGTACCCCAACTTCATGGGGACGTTGCATTTTGTTTGGAAATGTAAATTGGGTTGATGTCAGAACCCAATGTTAGGCCGATGTCAATATCCAACGTCCAACATAAAATAAACCAAATATAAACGTCTAATGATGTTACAGCTTGACATTGTGTTAACATTACCACTATCAGATGTTGGATTTTAGTTATCATACCTGACGAATAAATGTCAGTATTTAACGTCAATATGACGTTGGTTTAGGTTGTTGGGTCGACGTTGGATTTTGGTCGCTTTCCAACACAACCTAAAATCATCCATATATCAACATCATTTGACATCGTTATTGGACATCAAAAAAACTTTGTCTTTAGATGCTGGCTAGACATTGAATTTTGGTCGCCCGGCATCACAATGTAAACTTAACCTAATAATTACGTCTTACTAAGTTGTGTGCCTGCTGGGCAATAAGTAAGTGCACTACAGAATGTCACGTTTACACACATGCACAAATGACATGTAAATGCATCAGTTTTTTACAGCGTAAAACTCACTTCTCTAGTACTTTTAAAAGAGCTACTTTTTACTCTTACTTGAGTAATATTTACAACAGATACTTTTGCTCTACTTGCACTACGTTTTCAGGCAAGTGTTGGTACTTTAACTTAAGTATGTTTTTTCAGTACTCTTACCACCACTGGTCGTAGACATATTAATCATGTGTGAAATCATGTGACTTATTAAGCAGCAGTGTGCTATGACTTTTAGTTTAGTTGGATTTATTTATTTATATAGCATATAATTTATATTTTTCATCACCATCAAGTTCACCAAAGTGCTGTACGGTAAAGCTGAATTAAACAATAGCAATAGAACAAACGATTAAAACAAACATAATGTGGAACACAACACTAAAACATGCAAATAATAAAACTGTTTACAATAGTTACTCCAGCCCATAAGCCTTTAAAGAAGATATGTCTATTTTATAATATTTATATGTCTGAACATAAGTGGCTGATTTCATGTTAAATGGGAAATTATTCCATAAAGGAGGTGCTCCAAAAGAGAATGCCTGATCCCCCTCAAGTCTTAAACGTGTTGTAGGTAAAGAAAACAACAGGGTTTTTGTTTTTTGATGATCTTCAATACCTGATGCCAAAAAGATAGACAATACTAAGTGACCCCAAAATAAAGTAAATTACATTAATAATAATTTCTTACTTCCTAAATGAAATAAATTATATAATTTTGTTAATCTGTCTAAGCTAAAAATGCAGCTTCAACTTTTAACACTCAAAAATCCAGTAATACTAGATAGATGAGTTCATCAGGCTTAACAGGAAGAGAAAAGTGAATGTTATCTGCATCACAATAAAACAAAATTCGATGCTTACGAAAAATATTTGCTAACGTAAGGAGAAAACAAGACAGGACCTAGAGGAGGGAAAGTTTTAAAAGCAATTAGATGTACTATGCATACACAGAAGGCAAAAAGTGACTAAAGTTGACTAATGCCATAGACTTAACGTTGGTTTTGATATGAGGCTGAGCGAATACTGACAGGGTTTTCTCTTTTTTCTTTTCCCAGTCTCGCAGCATGGTTTCAGGCAAGACAGCTCTGAGCGTCTCGCTTTGGCTCCTCCGCGGTCGGTTCGGTCCAAGCGCTCCTCAGGCAGGCTAAGCGGCTGCGAGCGGGTAATTGTCCCACAGACCTCATTACATCTATCCAACCAGCGCACGCATGCTTCCTTAAAACCACATAAACAAAAGCTTTAATCACACTCTGCTGCTGCCTTTTGCTTTTTTCTCAACCGTTTCATGAGAGTTGGTGGTTTTTGTCATGTGGTTCTTTAGTTTGCTTCACAGACTTCAGCTCTAAATTAACAGCAATTTAACCTTTTAATTGCTTTTTTACTGGGAGGTAACAACTATTACAAGACAGAAACAAGCCTCCAGAGATTTGTTAAGCCTAAAAATACTAGTTTTTCATTCACACAGAGTAGAAAGCAGAAAACAAATAGGAGATTTATAGATAACATTGACTTTTTCTCTTTTTGCAGAATGTTAACTTGTTTAGTTTCACAGCGTGTCTATGATTTGATCATTCATTAGCTGGATTTTCTTTTTTTCTTTTTTTATTATGGTGAGAACTAAGTTTTATACTTAGGACTGTATTTAGAAGTAGAACTCTATTCACTTGCCTGCTTTTTATCTATTCACTTAAATAGTCCTGAGAAAATGTTATTATTTTTTATAACGCAAAGACCACCAATTATTTATGAAAAACCTTTCCAGTCACTGAAAAAAAAAAACACTATAAAGTCAGAATTCTGAGTTATATGTGCTCACTCCATTTACAGTCAGTCGCCATAACAAGAAACTCAGAATATAACTCTGAATTCTGACTTTATAACTCTGAATTCGGACTTTATAACTCTGAATTCTGACTTTATAACCCAGAATTCTCACTTTTTAACCTGGAATTCTGACTTTTTAACCTGGAATTCTGACTTTGTAATTTATTTATTTTTTTATTATTATTAAATTATTATTTTTTACTATTCAGTGGTGGGAACGGCTTCCATAATTCTTGAGGTCATAAAAAATATTTAAACATTTAAGTGATTAAAAAAATGCCCATTGTATAGCGCATATTATATATTAATCTATATTTGTAGTGTGGCATTTCACACTAAATAAATGAATATTGTATGTAGTCTCCTAATCAGTTACGTGTGTAGTCAAAAAAATACAATTATAAGCAAGATAAAACATACAAAAAACATTGTGTTGTTTAAAGTATAATAACAGCTCAAGTTATTTCTCTCTTCAACAATAAATATGCCATGTAGTTTCCTAATCAATGTGACATGATAACAATTGTGTCCACAGTTTCAAAAAAGGTCAAAATACGAATAGCATATCATCATATTTTAGTACATGGGTTTACACTGTATTGTATTTCAGTAGCAGAGATGGTGAGGTTTGATGTGTGTTGTCTTTGTGTGGTGTCTCAGTCCAGGTCTCTGTGCTCGTCTCCTCTGCCGGACCCCAGTCCTCCTCTCACCTCCTCCTCCTCCTCCAGCCCCAGTGATTGGGGGGTGCAAAACCGAGTCCCAAGTCCAGCTCGAGGTGATTGAGACCCCACACTAAATCAGACATTATCCTTAAAGCCTCTACATGATGCAGCATGACAAACTAATGTAGACATATGCACATTAACTGTGGGGCCACTCAGAATTGTCCGCAGTGATTTGGTTTCCCTCCTTTTAAAAAAGCCCACAGGCATCAATTTAATATATAAGAGCATCTCCACAGCACTGTTTGGTGTTGAGTTGCTGATCTTTTTATTTTGCCACTTTCCGATACTACTAAATCCCAGGACGGACAGCGGCAGATTAAGTTATCAAGTCAAATGAGAGCCTGGGTTTATGTTTTACTTACATTTATTTTGGACAGTACTGACATATTTTTGTGAAATATAAGAATATAGACTGGGTAATAAATTGTGTGAGAATGAAGAATGGTGTAATCCATTAAATGCAGCCTCGTTGAACAAAAGAATAAAAAAAAAAAGAAATGCTTCCACATGCGTTTTATACAGTAAAATGTAGTTGTTTTTCTCCAGCAAATTTGGTGCTCATTATGTTGAACTGTGCCCCTGCAGGTCTGTCTCGAGGACCCAGTCCTATTTCTCTGAGTGCTCAGGAGTCTTGGCCTGTAGCTGCTGCCATTACCGAATACATCAATGCCTACTTCAGAGGAGGAGAACACAACCGGTTCGTCTAATCATCCTCACCTTTCCATCGCCCCCCTGTTCATCTCTAACCTCCTCTCCACTGATCTTCTTGTCTGTTTGTAATTGTTTCAGGTGTCTGGTCAAGATCACCGGTGACCTCACCATGTCATTTCCTGCTGGCATCACCCGCATCTTCACCGCCAACCCCAATGCACCAGTGTTAAGCTTCAGACTGGTGAACATCTCTCGAGTCGACCACTTCTTACCCAACCAGAAGCTACTCTACAGGTCCAGTATAATGCACTGGCACACTGCGTTTACACTGGTGTGTTTACATTTTAAAAGTTACCTTTTTATTTCAATCGCTATTTCATTCCAAAAGGCCTGTATTAAAATATGATAATGATTAGCCATTGACGTTCCTCAATGTCTCCATCAAGAGCCCAAGAACAAATTTTCCTATCAGTTGTGGAGTAAATTTAAATGTAGAAACTTCTTGAGTAGTATGTAATAACGGAATCATTTTACGTCTAGACTCAACCATATTCATCTGACAATGATGTTTTCATCTAAAAACACTCAATTTATCTAAAGCATTGCAAACTTAACATCACAGTCAGACATGCTTAGCAAAGACTCACCTGTTTTAAAGCATCATTGTTCAGTTTGTAGATAAGCCATTTAAAGGATTTGCTACTTTTTTCATTAATCTTTATTATAATTAGTTTTATTTAATAATTGTGTGTAGGCTGCATTTTTGAACTAAAGCTTAATGCATTTTGTCCATTTATTGTGGATGGAGATTTTCTGAGATGTTGTTTAACAGACGAACCCACATTGTTATACATCTGAATACAAAAACACACTGGTGTAAACGTAGCCAAAAACCGAGTTGTTTCTTGGTCTAGTAGAGGCTGTGTGGTGGACAGTTTCTGCTGTTTGTGTCTGCAGTGACCCGTCACAGAGTGATCCGGACACTAAGGATTTCTGGTTTAACATGCAGGCTTTAACGCTTCACCTGCAGAGAGAAGCAGAGCTCAATCCGCAGGCCTCTTATTACAACGTGGCTTTGCTCAAATACCAGGTCAGTCAACACAAAGCCAGCAAACACTAGCAGCTGATGCTGTCATCATCAGTGCGAGTTAAGCTCAGTCTTTGTCAATTCAGTTTCACTCCTCAACCTTGACACTAAGTTCTAACGGGCTGAAGTTTTTGCAGATGGTTCATTTGTTGTGTTATTTCACCATATTTCTTCCTTAACTTTTCTGAAATTAGTACAATGCTATTGTGCTTTCTGTAAATAGAAACATGTCTGGCAACATGGCACTTTCTTGAAATGTTGACCAATTGTCATTTTCTGCTCTAAATGTCATTTTTTATTTTAAAGGTTGAAGAAATTTCATCAATACTTTGCCCAAAAAAACTAAAATCTTGTTGTGCTCAGATGCACAACCCACAGAGTGGTCCCTTAATTTTATTTCCTGTATATATTGTAATTCAGATATTTCCTGAGTGCTAAATCAGCAAATGAAAACTGCTGCAAAAATGCTGAAAATTCTGCTTTAGTTCAAGCATCAAAATAATACATTGCAGCTTATTCTTTAGACACCAGAATGTGTGCTATTTTATTTTATTTATTACCTGAGCAAAAATATTGACTATCATACATTTTTAACATGATTAAATATACTAAAACATCACTGAGCGTAAAAATTGTCTATATATAAATCCAAAAATTGCTATAGTTTTGCCACTATATTTTAAAAATGACATTCTATAAAAACATTTAGGGCTCTGTTTTAACAATGAAGGCGCTAAGTCTAAAGCACATGGCACAAAAGCATTAAGGGAGTGTCCAATTTTGCTATTTTAAGGATGGAAAAATAGGATTTGCGCCCGGCACATGGTCTAACTTGGTTGTGCTTATTCTCTTAATGAGTTCTGGGTGTGTTTTGAGCATAACATGCATTAAACCAATTAGAGTATCATGTCCCATTACCTTTAAGACTCAGTTGCATTGCTCATTTGCTATTTGGAGACTCTGTAAGTGGAAAAACTAAACGCTTCACTAGCGAGAACACAGTTACAGAGCATCTTATGCAGGACGAGAATAAAGAATGAGCCTCCTCCATTCAGCCTCTTCACTTTCTCTTTACTTTTACTCTTTACTCCTTTACTGTCGTGGATAAGGACACAATGTTGTACGCACTCCACTAAAGAAATCCATTAGCCTACATTATTAATTCTGTTTGTTAAGCGCAAAGATTTGTTTCAAAACTCTTTCTAAAATCAGTTTTAATTTCAAGCAGATTAATAAATGAGCAGTAATGATGAAGTGTGGTCAAAAAACTGAGTTATATCCAAACACACATCTTATTCGTATGTCCCATATGGTGATGCAAATCTCCAAAACCAGACAGATGGAAAAATCTAAGCTTGTTTTTAATAAAACAAATATTAATATGAGAAAAAAATTTGTAAGGAATTATTTTACAGTAATTTAGAAATACTAAAAAATGTCAATGTTTTTAACTATTATATTTGATTTACCACACAAGTGGCAATTTCACATCTGTCACATTCATAACTGAAAAGTGTCATCCATAACAAAGCTTTTTCCTCATAAATGCAAAAATATTAAACAAAATAAAATCTATGATGTTTGTTCTATAATAAGCGAACTCTTCTCCTTTTGATTAGCTTTATTTCTTTTGGGTTGTGCAGTTTAATTCACAGAAATTCTACTAAATATGTTGTATACTGTAAACTCGCAGACTTTTTTGTCACATCCATAACTCTTGTTTATTTTCCACATTTAAAATATAAAACATGTTTACAGATTGATATTTTTCTGATCCCATAACTTAGTTGTTTTGCAAAATACAAACAGTTGTTAACGTATACTTTCTATGTGAATTTATATTTTGAGTTTTTACTGCGTCACATTTATAACGCTGGAATTGCTCATATACATATAATAAATAACACTGCAAATAATGAGAACATTATGCCTTCTTCATGCCTTTTTTCAGCTTATTCATGACGATTTGCATTTGCATAGAGGTAGAGGTTTTTATATTTATGTAGAAAATAGTAATGCTGGTCTGAAAATAGCAGCAAATCGTGGCAAACACGTCTTGCGCCTCATTGCGCCGGGTGCATGATAGGGCTCTTAAAATTGAATTAAACTTGTGCGTGACCGCCTATTTTTTTTTTGTATTTCAATGATACAGTTCATAAGTTTGTTTTTTCATTTGTCAATAAATATGGCAGTCTTCATGATGATGAAGCATTATTTCACCCAAATTGACCCACTTTTGCTTTAAAATCCACTCTAGATTTCGCTATAACTTTTAATTGAATCTTGAAAAAAAAAAAAAATTGTCTAAATAGTCATTTATTTAATCAACAAATTCTGTCGGCTGAGCTCAGCTTCCGTTGATCCTCCTTCATATAAATATGTTGCTTTCATACTTTCATCACGAGCAGTTGACACACAGGTTATAAAAGGTGTTTGATAAAAAATTCTGGTGCAGGTAATGATGAACTGATTGTTTATCTGTCAGGCTTCGTCTCAGGATCCGTCTCGGGCTCCTCTTCTGTTGTCTGCTGAGTGTCAGCGCAGCGGGACGGTCACCCGTGTCTCTCTGGATTATCATTGTTGTCCCGCCACTGCCCCCGCCACACAACTGACCTCAGTACAGGTGCTGTTGCCCCTTGACCACAGTGCCACCGACCTGCAGTGCCAACCACCTGCAGCCTGGTGAGTGGGTGATAAAACCCTGAGCACTCACAACCGCTGAAACTCCAGAGGGAAATACACTCAATCTTTTCTTCTGTTTTGATTTGTATGTCAGGAACGCAGAGGAGCGCCGGCTGCTCTGGAAACTGGCAAACCTTTCGCCAACAAACCACAGCAAAGGTTCATCCTCACCTCAAACTTCTCACACACTTCATGTTATGAGGAGGATGTTTAGGTCCATAATAATCTGGTTTCAGAGCTGAATAGAAACTTTTTTCCCACCAAAAGTTGATTGTTATTATATTTATTTAAATATTTGAAACCGTTCATGTTCTGTTCTTATCAGTGGCAAAAGAAGTACAGACAAATCACACTTGAGAAAATTAACATTACTCGCCCAAAAATGTAGTGCAAGTAGAGTACTGAGTATCTGTTGTAAATATTACTCAAAGTAAGAGTAAAAAGTCGACCTTTCAAAAGTACTCAAGAGGACTGAGTGATACGCTGTGAAAAGCTGATGCATTTACAAGTCCTTTCAGCATTTGTGTAAACGTGACATTCAGTAGTGGATTGATACAGTAAACATCCATCATCTTCTCATCAGTGACATTCAGTCTAAACAGTCTCTGGGTCAATGCGTGTAAAGATTTTAGTCATCTTCTTCAACACTTTTAATGCTTCCAAACACTTTGCTGCAATTATAAATCGCCCATGTCTTGAGGTCATTTATGATGCAGTTTACTTCTATGTGCAATTTGATTGGACAGCTATCACAGCACTGATTTTTCTAATCCCTATAGACAGGAAAGAATAGTGATTGCAGGTTGATGGAAAAGTACTGATACAGCTCTAATAATGTACTCAAGGGAAAGTAAAAGTCCACATTCATGAAACTATTTAGTGAAGTACAAATCCTGAGAAAAACTACTCAATTACAGTAGTGCTCAATTACAGTAGTGCTCAATTACAGTAGTGCTTAATTACAGTAGTGCTTAAATACAGTAGTTACAATGTCATTTGTCACTTTACACCACTGGTTATTACCATCAATTAATTTCCAACTGTAAAGAAGAAAAACACTCACTCTACATGACACATTTGAAGGTAATTATTAGCGCTCTTGTGCAGTTGTCATTCTTTTTCAGTAATAATAAAGAGGCGTTTAATGGAGATTTTTCCAACACATTTATAAACAGAATTATTTTAATAACTTATTTCCTTTGTCTGTGCCATGATGACAGTACATAATATTTTACTAGTAATTTTGTCTGTTTCATTGAAAGTTTTATTTTGAGACTTTTTTTAACTGAATAAAGAATATTACTTATTAATATTTATTTAATTATTTAACAGTAATATTAAAAGGCTAAATACAAAAATATTACTAAATAATGTCTGTTTATTAAAGCAAAATCATTTTAAACAAGATAATAAAGAACATTGATGTCATAAAATGCTCCAGATATCAATGAATGGTGTCAGCTCTTTAGGTTTAACATTAGAACTTTCTGAACAAATGAATAAAAAGATATAAATATGTCAATATCAGTTTTATAAAATGCTGAAAATATCAAAGTTCCAATCTTAATGTTGAAGTTCCATTTTGGAACGTTTTCACCTGAATAAATAGTTTTATAAAGTGCTGCACATGTCAGAATATGTAATGAATATTGATTTTCTTTCTGTATAAATAGTGTAGCGTTGAATCATATTAGCTGAGTGTATCTGTCTTCACTGATGCAGGAAGTGGGCGAAAGAAAGGCTGTTCAGATCTAGAGGCCAGCAAAAACACAGCATTCTGGGAGTTATTCAGATATGGCTACCATCAGGATGATCTTTCATCTGAACTGTGTGTGTGTGTGTGTGTTTCAGGCTCTGGCACGCTGTGCGCCAGCTGGCAGTGCCTGGAGGTTCCCCGTGGTCCTGCCCCGAGTCTGGCAGTGCAGTTTGTGGGCTCGGGGGCGTCTCTGTCAGGCCTGGATGTGGAGCTGGTGGGCAGCAGATACCGCATGTCTCTGGTCAAGAAGAGGTTTGCCACAGGTGAACGTCTGACCCACTTCTGCTGCTTTCCGATCAGCGTTCTCTCATTAGCGGAGAGCTTCATGACAAGGAATTGTAGGATGTTTAGGATGCTCTGTGTGAATGCGTCAACTCAGAGGAGCTGCCCATGTTTGAGATCAGTTTCTCTGACAGAATGGCACTGCTCTCTGCAACAAGCTCAGCTTTTCTGAAATGAACTTTATGGTGAAACCTACATTGAGCAGGCACAGTGATCACGGTTAACTGAGACTAAAACCTGAAGTCAGTTTAATGGCAACTGAAAAAAAACAGTTCATATTCCTTTCAAAAGAAGATTATTGTTATATATATATATATATATATATATATATATATATATATATATATATATATATATATATATATATATATATATATATATATTTTTTTTTTTTTTTTTTTTTTTTATTGATTATATATACATACAGTACACTCATAAATGAGTACATGAAAATAAATATTTTGATCAAATTCTTAGTAAATATACAGCCTATCATTTGAGGTGAAGTGAACAGTTCTGTCCATTTATAAATAAGTTTGGTCATCTAACATGTTCAGGAATCTAAAGAAAATACATGGTGGCACAGTAGATAGTGCTGTCGCCACACAGCAAGAAGGTCACTGGTTTGAGTCTCGGCTGGGTCAGTTGGCATTTCTGTGAGGGGTTTGCATGTTCTCCCTATGTTGGCATGGGTTTCTCCCACAAATCCAAAGATTTGGTACAGGTGAATTTGGTAAACTAAATTGGCCATAGTGTATGTGTGTGAATGAGCGTATGGGTGTTTCCAAGGGATGGGTTGCAGCTGGAAAGGCATCTGCTGTGTAAAACATATGCTGGATAAGTTGGTGGTTCATTTCGCTGTGGCGACCCCTGAATAATAAAGGAACTAAGCCAAAAAGAAAATGAATGAAGAAAATGCATTTAAATTTAAACGAGATATTGCAAATAAAAATGACAAACTACAACATTTCAAACATTTTTTCCTCTCAATTTTTTAGGTTTATTAATTTTATTAAATATTTTTCTAAAACATTAATTTGGGTGTACATGAGTATATTTATTAACCAAAGAAAAAAATAGGTTTACCATTATAATACTTATTATTCATATTCTTAACAACAAGAAAGATTTTGTATTTGTGTATTTAAAAGTTATGAATTCCTTGGTAATGCAAGAATTTTAAATGTTCTGGAGGTTTCGTTGAAAAAAAAAAAACATCAGAGAAATGCATACAGTTAAAGTCAGAATTATAACCCCCCCACACACACTTCTATACAGCTTAAAGTGACATTTAAAGACTTCATTCATTCATCCATTTTCTTGTTGACTTAGTCCCTTTATTAACCCGGGGTCACAACAGCAGAATAAAGCACCAACTTATCCAGCACGTTTTTACACAGCGTTTAAAATGGGAGTTATTGTAAAATGATTGTTTGTTTGGTAGAATATCCAAAAAAATGAGCTTAAATGGTCTAATAATTCATTCATTCATACATTTTCTTTTCTGTTAAGTCCCTTTATTGATCTGGGGTCGCCACAGCTGAATGAACTGGCAAATTATTCAGCATATTTTTTTATGCAGGGAATGCCCTTCCAGCTGCAACCCATACACACTCATTCACACACATACACTACGGTCAGTTTAGCTTACCCAATTCACCTGTACCACGTCTTTGGACTTGTGGAGGAAACCGGAGCACCCGGAGGAAACCCACGCCATCACAGGGAGAACATGCAAACTCCACACAAAAATACCAACTGATTAAGCCAAGGCTTGAACCAGTGACCTTCTTGCTGTGAGGTGATCGTGCTACCCACTGCACCACCGCATCAACTGGGGAAATAATTTTGACCTTAAAATGTTTGTTTTTAAATATTAAAAACTTCTTTTATTTAAGCCAAAATAATATACATACATATATAATATTATCAGACATACTGTGAAAATGTCTTTGCTCTGTTAAACATAATTTGGGAATTATAAAAAAATCTAATAAAATCAAAGGGGGCTAATAATTCTGTTTAAATGAATATTTAAACCATTTAAAAGGTAAATAGCAAGACATAGCAGACAGACAATCATAAGGGTTTCTAATTACACCTCACTGTCAATAAAAACCTGTTAAGTTTTTTAATGTTTTGAATCAAAAGTAAAAACTTTTTTTAAGGTAAGTGAAACTAAAGTTTGCTTAAAGCCTAAAGTTCAAGATGATCTAATCTCTGAACACATGTCTGACTACATTAGGAAAATGATCTGATTTGAGTTATGATTGATTGATTATTGATTATGAATCATGATGCATAGTTGTCTGTGTGTGTTTTCAGGAAAGTACATGGCCGGCTGTTCTTTATGAGTGACGATTGCTGCTCGTAGAACAAGGAGACTCAACGTTTGCACTTTTAAAGCTACCTGTGCTGGTGGAGAAATCCTGAAGAGGGAGAGCAGTGTACATACTGTAGAGTGTGATGTGTGGGACGTCACTTTTACCCATGATGCATAGCTCTAGGACAGCACTGCAACTGTGGACCACAACCAGCCTCTGCTCTACTTTTATCTCTGTAAACAATCATTTGTTCAGCGCAAAAACACTCTCTTATTTCACGTTTGAACAACCGGATGTACATCTTTTCATTTTAAGTGGACACTTGTGAATGAGTATGTATGTATAATGATAGAAAATTGAGTATTCAAAAAAGATTTACTATATATATATGAAAAAAAACAAACCAAGTCTGTGTGAATTTATAACAGACACAAAAGTGGTTTACACAAATTTAATCGACGTCTTACCAGTACAAAATACAATCAAACTAAGCGGCCGATGCTAAATAACCAGGTTTTTTTAAAGACACAAAAATAAGGGATCAATATAGTAGTGAGAAGAATTGCATCTACCTCCATAAAAATAATTCTTAGACAGAAGCCTTGAAACAACATTACAAAAAAACAAACTCCTTTCCCAAAAGCACACAACAAAACCATGACAGGCATTAAAGTACAGAGCCTGACGCTCACAGCCAATCACTTCCAGAAAACAAACACAAACACACAGCGAGTAGAAATGAAGCTGATCTTTGTGAAGAGCAGAGAGCCGCGTTACGGGCCGCTACCAGGCACCAGTAAAGATCCCAGCACAATATAGTCACAAACATCTCCAGAAAACCAGCCCATTGGCCACTAAAAGCAGGAAAGGTTGTACAGCACCAAGTGATGAGGCGTCTCTGTAAGAATCTGCATATTCCGTCTATTAAGGGTTCTCTATTCTCCTCTAGAAAACATGTTTTTTTGCTATCACGTACACACGATATCTACTTAAATAGGTTACAGTTATTTTATCTTTTAAAATCATCTCTGGTCGGTTTTATAATAAGCAACACACAAACTATTCACAACGTTGTGACTCTTTTCCAGTTACTTCAGAAGGCCTCGTGTACAGACAACATATCAATATATCAACATACCACCTCTTTTTTTATTTGAACTACTGCAAACATCTAAGAACTCGTCAAATAGCTACAAAACTAATTTCACAAACCATTTCTGCTTTGCTCGAGCAATAACGACCAACGGAATCTGTTTATATACATCCCGAGAGCTTTCCAACAACAGCGCGGGGCTTCCAAATCCACTCATCTCATTAGAAAACATCATAAAAGCTGGACGTCAATTGATTAAACCTACGAATGCTTTGAGGTATAGACTAGGCATCTCATACGGCCAGAGCTCTCATCAAACGGATGCTTCTGAAGGCTTTTCTCGTGTTGCAGCAAGTTTTGGGTGGAGGCTGAAAACGGGCGGCTTTGGGGTCAGCAGGTTGCATCTACGTCTGAGAGAGGGAAAAAATAAAAGTGGCTGCCGTTTAAAAAGGTGCTTTAGACATCTGAGGTTCATAGACGATACATTCATCCTGCGGTTGGAGGCACGGCCGAGGAAAACGACAGAAGGTCAAAGAGAAAGCTCTAGTGTTTCTTTTCTCATCTAAGGCACTGAAAGAAGACTATGGCACATGAAAAATAAACCACACGCCACCAAACCAGCACATTCTTGCTTCACAGTCGCAGAAAACCTAAAGGAGACACACGCTGACCCTACTCTAAAGACGGAGATGACGTTTGTGTCTGTTAGATCTCCTGCAGGGAGTGAGGGATCTCGATTCTTTCTCTCTTTACCGCTGGTTCAGTCAGGCTTCTCTCGCTCATCCTCGACATGTCTCCATCGCTGGTCATGTCGTCTGAGAATGAAGTGTCTATGCGGGAAAACAGAGAGAGAGGTTTAATAGAAGAGAAGACGAGACTTCAAAATCAATGCAATATTTTAGGCTGGGGTTTGAATGGGTTACCTTGCTCCTTGAGGGATGGCATTAATGAACTGAGGTCACTGAACTGAAAATAAACAGAAAAACATTAATATATATTTATAGAAGATTTTTTCAACACATTTCTAAATATAATAGTTATATTATATCTAATAAGTGATTTATTTTTTCTTTGTCATGATGAGAGTAAATAATATTTGACTAGACATTTTCCAAGACACTTCTATACAGCTTAAAGTGGCATTTAAAGGCGTAACTAGGTTAATTAGGTTAACTAGGCAGGTTAGGGTAATTAGGCAAGTTATTGTATAATGATGGTTTGTTTTTACGGGGAAAATAGCTTTAAGGGGCTAATAATTTTGACCTTAAAATAGTTTATAAAAAAAATAAAAACTTCTTTTATTCTAGCTAAAATAATACAAATAAGACTTTCCGCAGAAGAAAAAAATATTACCAGACATACTGTGAAAATGTCCTTGCTCTGTTTAACATAATTTAGGAAACATTTAAAAAATAAAAAAACAAAGGGAGGCTAATAATTCTGACTTCAACTGTATATGTTATCAATCTTTTTTAAACAATCTTTAAGATCAGTATTAGTCTACCTAAAATAATTTTTTTTCTTCAAATAGTTACAGAACAACTACTGATGTCCAATGAGCTGCCTAATAGAACTTAGTTAAGCCTTTACATTTCACTTTCAGCTGAATAATAACATCTTGCAAAATAACTAATATAATATAATATTATATTATAAGCTGTCTTTATGGTAAAAACAAACAAATAAACAAAAATGATGTTTAAACGTGTTTAAAAAAAGCTCTCCAATTTACAGCACTTTGCAAATATTTTTAAATTGACTAAAATTTCACAGAGGGGCTAGTCATGTTGACTTTAACTGTATATAGACATGTATTTACTACATTATTATTTACATTTCATTGATATTTTACAGCTGTAAAGATAATTTAGTTACTACAATCAATAGACAGACGAACAGATGAAATACTACACAATATAAATATAATAATATTATTGTTTAGACACACAACAGGTATATTCATATTTTAAAAACAAAATTAATATGTAGACAAACTGAAGCTAGAGCGCCGGCATGCAGTAAGCTGAATGTGTGTGAAATGTGCAGATCTCCTCACCTCCCCCATGACAGCAATTGGAGTCTCTCCGGTTGCCTGAGCCACACGGTGTTCCACCAAATAAAACATGTACTCATCATAGAGCAGACGGATGAGGTGGAAGGAGCCGAAACTGGCGGCCGAGCGCAGAGTCAGATCTCTGATCACCATAGAGCTGTAAATCACATGACAGAGACACATTCAACACAACAGCAGGTACAGTGTGTGTGCTGCATTCAACAACTCTCTTCTCAAGATCAGCCGTTAGAAAACTGGCAGGTAAAGCACCAGTGTTACACTCTCAATTTGTTCCCCAATGATACCTTTAAAGCTATAGAAAGAAACGAAAAAAGAAAAAAAAAATTTCAAAACACGTTTTGCTGCTTCTCAAAGATTTGTACTTTACAAACACCATCCCTTCTGAGAGTATGCTGTTCTCTGATTGGTCTATAGCTCAGTACATTACAGCAAATGTTAAAAACAAAATGTATTTACCTTAAATGAACTTCATCTCGAAAATCTTTCTTAATCCTTGACATCTTTAGAAACTGTAGGACAGTAATGATGGCCTCAGTATTACCATATTGATTCAAGTCTGAATCTAATGGTTAAAAAAAGTTCTACTAGTTGATTAGCCCAATGGGCTAATTGGGCAAAAGGGAGCATTTTGAAAACGCTGAAAAGCCTGTTTTAGTTTGGAAACACTGATGTTTCGTTTTAGTGCAGACCAACTGAAACACCGATTTTTGAAAACAGAGCCGTGGCTATCCACAACTCTGACCGCTCTTCTGAACTATTGAGTAATGATGCCTGGTTTCATCAAACCTCTATCATAAGACCACTCACTACACAACCAGTAGACAGCCAGAACGGATGCCAGCAAAATATACGCATACCCAGTGAGCATTCAGGCTGTTGAGTGTTTTCTCAAGCAAAATAAAAACGGCAGTCTGGACAAGGAGTGTTTTCATTCTGAAAAGCCATTTTTAAAATGTAAACGCATTAGTGTAAACGCACTCATCTTTTTTTCTCCCTTAGCTAAGTTTTAGGCATATTTGTATTTTGATTATAAAATACAATCAAAAAATCCAGAGGGACCCCATAGTGAATTTGTCTTGTAGACTAGGATCTCATTCTTTCACTGCTCTTTAGACTGACATTACACACTGATGATTGCTCAGGCAGTTCTAAAATAGATTGCTTCTTTTAAGGGATAACAACTTAGCTGTGTACATTCGTCTTTAAAGAGGAGCTTTAGGCAGAAATCACGTTAAGGGGTTTAAACATAGTTGTGTTTCAACAGCCTGTGAATATAACCAGCTATTAATACTATAGTTGAGTCCCAGCCATTAGTGATGATCTCGCCCTCGTAAGCAGGACATTGAATCTGCCACTATGCTGACACACAGGCATTTGTTGCTCCACCCCTTTTGAAAAGAGCACAGTCTAATTTGAATTTAAAGCGACAGTCACCAAAATAGCACTATAAGAAGCAAAGCTTAAATAGGGCAGTTTCAAAGAGTTTTAACACATCGTTTGTGGGGTGTTTTCAGCTGAAAATTCACATACCCAATCTACGGACATCAAAGACTTATTTTACATCTTATAAAAAGGGGCATAATAGGTCCCCTTTAGAACTTTGTACAGACCTTATAGCACGTCATGATTTTGCCAAGTACAATGTGATCCTCAATTAACATCAATGTTGATCCTGGAGCATCATTTTTGTTAAAAAATATAATCCATACCTATTCTCTACCCCTAAACCCAACCATAACTGTAAATTATTCCCAAAGTAGAGGGGAATAATAGTTGGAAAACAATCATGTAGAAGTGCATAACCGTAAGCCTAAACTTAACATAAACTGTACACGTATCCCTTGATTGGAATGTTGTTCAAGGATCAACAAAGTTGTTAATAAACAATGATGTCCTATTTGGTCAAATCATCCACAAACTGCTAAAGTTCAACAAAAAGACTTTAAGAGGCCTAGTAATGCAGTGAAAGTATTTTTTAGGGGTCTCGTACCTGTAGAAGGACCACTTGAGCAGAAACTGGCGTGCGGCACGAGGGAAGCTCAGACTGCCATCATAGGGTTTGAGCACCTGATTGACGACGTTATCCAGCCATGCGGCCCATTGATCCAGAGAGCTTTGCTGCTGCAGGGTCGCCTTAAAGTCCAGCTCTAAACGCTGAACAACAGACTCATCACACTGGCAGACCCAGGACGCCTGCTCCTGTGACAAACACACACACGCATTGTGAGCAAAGAAACAACACACACCTTATACACATTTCATCATTTACACAAAGAATCAGGGAAGGAGAGTAACTTCTAGACTGTAAATAAGGGTGGAATGTTAAGAAGAGGGTATGATGTGACATTATTATCCTCACAGTTAATCCATGACATATTAAAAGGCAATTTAACAGAATGAATGAGTTACTTTCAGTAAAGCATCCTCAAATGAGAATATTCTTAAACTCCTAAACTACAGACTTTCTGCAGCAATATTACAGACATTCAGGTAAAGACAAAATTTCACACGAGGATAATTAATTTAAAGGTCCTTGTTTTTTTTTCTCAAATATTTCCCAAGAGATGTTAATTAAACCGAGGACATTTTACACAACACATTTTTCACTTCCTTTTTTTAAGTTTGCCTGTAAAAAGTTAAGAATAAAATGCAAAAAAAATTCTAATGTCAATATTGTTAACCCCCATAAAAACTCATAATTTTTTTGATCGAACAATGATGCTGATATGCCTTGCTAATAAGATAATGTTTTGATTGAGCCTACAGTAACTTAATTGTCTACCAGAGTGCTTCCCTTCCCCCAGAATTGGAAATAGTCTGTCCAATTAGAAATGAGATTTATTTGGGGCTTTCTGTGTTACACTTGCACAGAAAAATTCAAGTCAAGTTCAAAAATATTAAGTTAGTTCCACTTAGTAAATAAAGCATTAATTTGATAGTTCACCAAAAAGTGAAAATGTAAGACAAAGCAAGGCAAGTATATTTATATAGCACATTTCATACACAGTGACAATTCAGAATGCTTGACATAAACAGAAATAAAAGACACAAGTATAAATAAAATGGAAATAAATGTTATAAAAACAGATGAAAACCGCCTAAAGACACAGCGTTTTTCCATATTCTGAAACACTGGAGTATCATATTTTCTCATTTTACTCTGGGATTTTCTGGGGAATTACCTATTAATCTATTGGACGTCTCCAACAGATTCGATGTTTTACTTAAAGTCAAAAAGTTAAGCTTTACAGCTCTAATTACACACCCCTTCTGGAAGTCCAATTCTACCAGTATGGTGATGGCCCATGTTAAATCTTTTAACTGCCCAATCAGATACAGTTTTTCCATATTCCAAAACACAAATGTATCATATTTTCTCATTTTATTCTGAGTTTTCCCCATTCTGGTGATCACCCCCCCCTGTGGACTTTTTCTGTACCTATCTAATGGACCTCTCCGACAGATTTGATTTTTCACTTAAAATGAAAAGTTAAGCTTTACAGCTCTAATTACGTCCCCCTCATAGAAGTAAATCGCATGGCATCTGATTTTAACTAGCTAGCTTTAGCTGGCCAAACATAATAAAAAGTCTTGGTCTCAGCCAGATGCCAGGGATTTTAATGTAATACTATTTACTCTCCTTCAAGTGGTTCCCAATCTTTATGAGTTTCATTATTCTGTTGAACACAAAAGAAGATATTTTCGCGAATGTTGGAAACCTGTAACCATTGAAATCCATACTAGGAAAAACTTATTCTATAGAAGTCAATGGTTACAGTTTTTCAGCTCTCTCTAAAATATCTTCCTTCAGCAGAAGAAAGAAAGTCAACCATGTTTTGAACAAGTAAAGGGACGTTAAATAATGGCAGACTTTTCAGTTTTGGGGCAACTATCCATTTAACAAGTCTGATTTACTGGGTTAAAGCTACACCTTATAATAATAATAATATCACAAAATAGACGCTTGTTAATGAACACTATCAAAAAAAAAAAAAAAACGCATTCCTATTTGTGATTTGTAATGCCACCTTAAAACACCAACTATTTTCATGATGGATTAATATAGACGAAAGACGTTTTTATCTGTATATGGATTATTCATAGCACAACCTATTTTTTTGAAGTGATCCCCAAACCGGAAATGCAATTTATATTTTGAAAATCAGTAGAAGCTGGATTAGTAAAAGCTGGATGAACATGAGCCAGAGAATAAGAGTGATGAGAGCCACAGACCTGCACGTTGGCAAAGTCTACTCTGTTGAGGTCGCTGAGCATCTGATTGATCTGGGAGGTGTTCTGCAGGACGGCCCGCGCTGCCTGAGCCAGGTGATTGAGAGAGGTGTAGCGACGCAGGGTCTGTGCAAATGCACTCACTACTGCAGCCTGAACAGAGCACAGTAACACACTGCTCAAACACTGCAGCACTTTTACAGCACACACTCAAATGATTTAAAGACAGTCTGCATCAAATTTCATTTAAAGGTGTGATTTCACATTAGCGCAGTGAAGTCAAGGTAAGGTTTAATTTTTTTTTTAAATAATGTTCAATCATCTCTCAGTACAACAAATGTGTTAAAATTAAACAACATGCTCATTTTGAACTGTCCATGATAAAATAATAAGTGATCATACTAAATGTTTTATAACAAAACCATTCATTTATATTAGGTGTAAATATACCCTACATGAAGTCAATGAAACAACAGTTACACACGCACACATCATACACACATATACACTATATATAGATATGTACAGTGCTCAGCATAGTTGAGTACACCCCATTTTGAAAATGACTATTTTATCCACTTCTCAGTGAATATAGGCAATGTATTTTTAGTGCATTTAAACAAATCAGATTTATTAAACAGATATATTTATTAAAATAAAATTTTAGTCACCAAACATCTTTAGAAATTGAAAGATAATACAATTAAATTCAACTTTAAATTTAACTTCTTTTTATTTTTCAAATTTGTATTTAATATTTTTCTATAACATAAATTTGGGTGTACTATTTTTTTACCATTATCGTCAGTTATTTTGTTAAATAAGCTCCAGATTTGGCTTCAGTACTGACTAATCTAATGTATATGTGCAAATATAATATTTTATAGCTATTAAAATATGAATTTAAAAGAGAGATTTGTGACGGTGTACTTATATATGCTAAGCACTGTATAAACACACACAAACACAGACTGTAAACATACACACAAACACACACACATTACAAAATATTTCTAATAAAAATATTTTTTGCACGTTCTATACATGGTTTAAAATATAAGATTTATGTAAAAAATATATATATAACTGATTTAAACTTATTTGCAATAGCAATTTCTTAAGCTCCATATCAGCATCTTATAATGAATTCTCAAAGATCATGTAATATTGGGAATACTGTGTAAAATGTTAAATTTCATCTGAAATAATATTTTATTATTATTATTACAATTAAATTATTATAATTATATATTTTTTTGCAAAATCATTTAAAAAACAATCTTATGGATCTAAACATTTAGATACAGAATCACTTGCAGTTGCCCTAATTAAAAAAATCATAAAAAATAATAATCCTAATAATAATAATGGTAATTAGGGTTGGGCGATGTCGACCAATTTGGCATTGTACAATGTCTAATGTGAAACATCGCGATAGATGATGGCATCGTCATTGTAGGCGGAGTTGAATTAATTATTATGAATAATTAATTAATTAATTAATTGATAACAAATGAATAATTAGTAGCCTACTGTTCCAACTACCTGACCCGCATGGTCTTAGTTTTACCCATGACCAAATCATAAGTAAATAAAGTTACACACAAATTACCACCTATCAATTACTTTTTCCACAGGACTCTGGCATGAATAGGCAGAGTGTTCTGTGTCGTTATAATCACGTCGACAAACTTGGTTGATAAAAAAGATGCACAACCAACAGAAACAAACCAACAGTATCTAAGGTTTTCGCTAAAATTACAGAGTACAAGCGTATAAGCGAAAGATTGAAGCAATGTACTGATGCTGTGACACGTTACCTGATGGATTCAAAAGACCAAAGAATCGTTAGATTGAGACAAGAAAAATTAAATATCACATTTAACAACTATAGTGAGACTCGATCCAGTGGTACATCCTTAATAAACTGTCCGACGTGCACTGCTTTCTGGGGTTTGTGCTCAAAGCACTCGCTGACTGCTGGAGCTCAGACGCACACATACGCTGCAGTGCATGACATAGTGTGTGTATGTGTTTGTGTGTGAGTATGTGGTCACATGATGTGCGTTTTCAGCGGTATAGTAAGGAGGGGGGGCTTTTCAGAATTTCTAGGTGAAAAGCCAGTGTGGACGTAAATGTTTGTTCTCCGTAAACATTTTCATTCTACAATGCCAATTTTAAATTGAAGACGTATTAGTGTAAACGGGGCCTAAGTGTGTATTTGTCGCAAGCGGGTTGCTGCTGCGATGTGGGCGAGGCGGAGGATCGCATTGCCGGTTTTGCATCATGATGTCTATAGGCCATCTGTGATTGATGATGGCATTGTTTGTCGACCCAACACTAATGATAATAATAAAAACAAACTTTGATCGTATCTCTTTAAGACACTTGTATTTTTAAGTGTCATTCATAAGATTATAAATGTTAAATTTTAAATCAGTAATAATATAATAAAAAATATAATAAACAGATAAGCATCATAAAATAAGTTTGCATAATAAAATAACAGAGCATAATACATATTTTTTACCTTATTTATTTTCTTAAAAGTGTCTGACTGAGCATGATTTAAGTGATTTCAAAAAACAGTACGCGCACACACACAAACACACACGCACACGCACACACACACACACACATGCACACTTACCTTAGTGCTGATGATCTCCGGAGGGAAGTTAGTCATGGCTGAGGTCAACCAGCCCTCTAGACTCTTAGCGAAGTTTCTGATGGCTTGAGTGAGGGTGCCTGCAAAATCACATTTCCCATCAGTCATGCAGTCAAACAGCTCATGTCAGCGTGTGTGTACAAGAGAAAATACTAACTGGGAACAGGCCGCAGCACATCAGGGATAAGGATCTCCACCAGTGCCTGATACAGGATGTGATCACAGCTCCTCATCCACTGTTTAATTGGCTCATATTTACACAGAGTGATCAGCTTGTCTCTGGGGAATCCTCTGATGTCCTCCACATCCTCCTCGCTGAACAATACACACCAACATTTGTTCAGACACAAATCCAGAGTAATGGTTGCATCAAGAAATGAGATAACAGTAAGATAAATAAAAAATAAAAACTTCATTTGTTATATTAGTTATATATTGTATTCGTTATATTTTAAATAAAAGCATATGAAGATGCATTTTTACGATATAGATTTTAAATGAACTAGATTAAAGTACAAGACCAAAGTGCATATTTATTAATGTACTCCACAAACAAATAACAAAAATAAATTAAACACAATTAAGAAGCTCTCAAAGTTTCACTCAGAAAATGCAATATAAAGAATTTAATACTTTATTCAGCAAGGAAACACATTAAAATTGATCAGATGTGACAAGCTAATTTAAATATTTAAAAAGATTTTCATTTCAAATAAATGCCTTTTTATCCTCAAAGAATCCATTTTGTGGGAACAAAGCTGCTGATTAGGCTACACAAATGTTTTCAACTAAATGATTTGTCGTTGTTTTTACAGCAAGAGATAAGTAAATAGAGCACTGGTGTGTTTTGACAGTGTTTTTGGTTTTTAGATTGTTTTTGGTAATTTTTATTTTACGTTGTAATAATATTTTTACAGCTTTACATATAATATAATATAACATAATATAACATAATATAATATAACGTAATATAATATAATGTAATATAATATAATATAAAATATTATAATATAATATATGTATTACTATAATATAACAAATGCAACATTGGCAATATCAATGACCTTGAACTTTGGAACATTACAGTAGCTTATATTTAATAGCAGATCATACCAAAAAAAATGATATTTTAAAATGTTGATTATTTTCTAAGATCACCAAATTATTTAAAAAAAATCCTAGATGCTTTCAGGTTTTCCATGAGCGTGAGTTTTGTTTTTTAATTGTTGCGTTCCTTTTTACTTTAACTATGAACTGTATAGACATGGCACCTGTTAGGTATGGTAGTGGCTCCGTCACTAGAGGGCGCTGTTGAATGCCAAAAGGTCTGCCACAGCTTCTCTATGAGATGAAATTGCAGGTTCATCACAACATCCAGAGTAGCCTAAAGGAGAGAAATCAGGTTTATTATAACAAAGTTTCTTGTGTGCATTAAAATCATTTAAACAGGAAAAATGTTTCTCCTGATAACACAATAACAACAAAATTACAAATGATTCCGGAACAAAAGCTGTGTTTTGGGGGGCTGTAGGAAGATCTCATGAATATAGAGTGTGAGAGATGAGTGTTCCTCCATTATTTGAAGTGTCTTTTGTCTTTCCTGATGGCTCATCTTGAATTTGGCCCACTCATAATACGGCCATCCATCAAAACTCATTCGCTCCTCATTCTGAAGCAGCATCTTCAAAGCAACCCACCTTCTTATAGAAACTGCCTAAATGGTTGCACAACACTAGCCACATATATAAATTCAACTTCATTTCAGGTTCTGTTTAAGGTGACAGACTGCAGGACAATATGTTCAAATTATTTTTGTATTAAAAGTTTTTTTAAATGATCTATATAGTTGAAGTCAGAATTATTACCCCCCTTTTTCTTTTTAAATATTTCCCAAATGATGTTTAACAGAGCAAGGAAACTCACAGTATGTCTGATAATATTGTCTTATTTGTTTTATTTCGGCTAGAATAAAAGCAGTTTTTAATTTTCTTAAAACTATTTTAAGGTCAAAATCATTAGCCCCTTTAAGCTATTTTTTCCATAAGAACAAACCATCGTTATACAATAACTTGCCTAATTACCCTGACCTGCAAAGTTAACCTAATTAACCAAGTTAAGTCTTTAAATGTCTCTTTATGCTGTATAGAAGTGTCTTGAAAAATATCAAATGAAATATTTACTTTCATCATAAAATAAATCAGTTATTAGAAACGAGTAATTAAAACTATTATGTTTAGAAATGAGTGGAAAAAGTCCTCTCTCTGTTAAACAGAAATTTGGAAAAAAATAAACAGGGGGGCTAATAATTCTGACTTCAACTGCATGTTTAAACTCATCTGTATAAATGTCCAGCACATTCACTAAACTTTGAACAAAATCACATTCAAAATGTTGTTTTTACTAAAATTCATTATGATTAACTGACTCAGATCAGACCCACTTACGTATGATCAATGGATAAGAAAAAAAAAATGAAGTTCTTATTGCCGTAGACTCCAGATGAAAATATATAGTAAACAGCCACATTATATACATAAGTATATCAAACATCTCCCAACCATCTCAACCCACACACCCCTCATTTTTTCTTTTTTCTTTTTTTTAAACTCCAACGCAATATATTTTCATTCATTTAATTTTTTTTTTGCTTAGTCCCTTCATTAATCCGAGGTTGCCACAGCGGAGTGAACCGCCAACTTATTCAGCATATGTTTTTTACACAGCGGATGCCCTTCCAGCCGCAACCCATCATTGAAAAACATTCACAAACACTCATTCACACACATACACTATGGCCAATTTAGCCTACCCAATTCACTTGTAGCGCATGTCTTTGGACTTGTGGGGAAAACTGGAACACCCGGAGTAAACCCACGTGAACACGGAGAGAACATGCAAACTCCACACAGAAACACCAACTGACCCAGCCAAGGCTCGACCAGCAACCTTCTTGCTGTGAGGCGAACGTGCTACCCACTGCCCCACTGTGCAGCCCAAGATATAGATATATAATTACTGTGCAAATGTCTTTTTCTATTTTTTTTTCTTTTCTCTCTAACTAATCTTTTCAGTATCCATCTGAATTCTTATTACTTGATTACTGATGTATCTTTTAGTGCTGCGTTGTTAAAAAAAAAAAAATTATTATTATTACATAATTGAGTCAAAGGTTTTTACAGAGGGGTTTTGGGAATAAATTTTAACCAGAACTTAAAAAAAAAAATAATAAGAACAGTCATAATTGATGCATATTGTAGCACAAAATACAAAAATAGCCACATTTCGGATGAACATATGCCAATTTTAAAACCTTTAGAATACAAATATGAAAAAAAACACAATAAGTTGATGAAGATTTAGTAGAAGTAGAGATTTCTGGCTCAGTGCAGGAAAAAAAATGTATGACTTAAAAGATGTATTATTACTTAATATGATTAAGTGCAACCAAAGACATACTTAAAGGGACAGATTTCTTAAAACTGAAAATTGTGTCATCATTTACTCTCTCTTCACTTGTTCAAAACCTGTTTGACTTCTTTTGTGTTCAACAGAAGAAAAAAAGATAATCTGAAGAATGTTGGAAAGCAACAGCCATTGACTTCCACTATGATTTATGTCCCTGCTATGACTGCTGCATGACTGCTGGTCTCCAACATTCTACAGAATGTCTTGTTTGTGTTCAACAGAAGAAAGAAACTAGTTTGAGGTGAGGAAGTGTTTATTTGGGGTGAACTATCCTTTTAAAAGTGTATTGTAGATGTCTTTTTTTCTTGGCTATGAAAAAAAAACAAACATTTTGTGTACCGACAGGTGCATGAAAACCTTTAGTGTCTCTCCGTAAGTCCAAAAAAGACGTTTTAGTGTGTGTGGTGAGGATGGCATTTCAGCAAACTGACATGTGAAAACAAAAGTAGGTGTTGCTGCTTTAGTGCGGAGCAGAACTGAGAGTGTGTGTTTGTCTCAGATTCTCCTCCTCGATGAAGACACACACACACACACACACACACACACACACACACACACTACTGTCTCCAGTTACACAGCCCCCCTTCCTCCTCGCCCTCCCCGCCAGTCACATGCTATGTTTTGGCTTGCACAGCCAGGTCACTATGGCAACCTTGTTTACTGTTTCCCCAGCAACAGTTCAAACAGCACTCCAAAACAAAAAAAAGAGAAAATTCTCCTTCCCGGACAAACAAGCTTTGGTACCTTCGTGAACAGAGGGGAAAGCATTAAGCACTTTAAACCTGCATCTACAGCACTAGTCTGTGGTTTTTAAACAGTATCTCACTTATGAGTTTATGAAACAGACTTTTCATAGTTCAGGAAGAACACAGAGCTGAAGAGTTTCAGCAGTATAGCTAACGTTACTTATCAGTTTGGAGATCATACGTTGACATTTTTGAGCTATTTTAGTCAAATTACTATAGAAATGATCCTTACTTGCTTGTCGCTTTGAATAAAAGCATTTGCTAAATGACTATAAAAAGATATGTTGATCAGTTTCATAACTTCCTCTCTTTTTGATTGCATGACAACCACTGGAAACTTTTTAGCTAGAGCAACAAATGAGGAGTGACAGAATGTTTTAGTGTTAGCTTTGTTTCTATTTTTAGACCCATCTGCCATGAAATCTCATCCAGCTGCACATAAATGTGTATTAGAACATACTTACACCTGGTCAATAGCTATTAGATCGTGAAAACACCAGGAGTCCTTACTTTATACGTGGATTACTCAGTTATCTGAATTTTAATGTTGACCTGACATAGAAACAAGTTTTTAATCTCCAAAAAAAAAAAAAGAGAGACAATTTTAAGCAAAGGTCATACTAAAAGTCTGAACCAAAGACTGCCTTTTTTTTTACAAGACTATTCAATTGAATTGCGGAAAAAATTATACAAAAAATTAAGAACATAAAGAAAATAAAACCATTACAAATATATATATTAAAACTCGTAAACAAGTTTTGTGATCTATTAGAATCCACATAGCTAATTTTGTCATTAAGAGATTTATTTGTGAATGAATGATAATATACACTTACCGGCCACTTTATTACGTTCACCTATCCAACTGCGCCTTAACACACATTTCTAATCAGCCAATATGGCAGCAACTCAATGCATTTAAGCCATGTATACATGGTAAAGACAATCTGCTGCAGTTCAAACCGAGCATCAGAACAGGAAAGAAACGTAAAAACAAGAAACTGAAGCTACAATTTGCACAGGCTCACCAAAACTGGACAATAGAAGATTGAAAAAATGTTGCCTGGTCTAATGAGTCTTGGTTTGTGTTGCGACATTCAACAACATGAAAGCATGGATCCATATTGCCTTGTATCAATGGTTCAGGCTGCTGATGGTTGTATGATGGTGTAGGGGATATTTTCTTGGCACACTTTGGGCCCATTAGTACCAATTGAGCATTGTGTCAACAACACAGCCTACCTGAGTATTGTTGCTGACCATGTCCATCTCTTTATGACCACAGTCTACCTATCTTCAGATGGCTACTTCCAGCAGAGTAATGCGCCATGTCATAAAGCGAGAATCATTTCAGGTTTACTGTACTCAACAATTACCAGATCTCAATCCAATAGAGCACCTTTAGGATGTGGTGGAATGAAAGATTCGCATCATGAAAGTGCAGCTGACAAATCTGCAGCAACTGCATGATGCTCTCATGCCAAAATCTCTAAGGAATATTTCCAGTACCTTGTTGAATCTATGCTACAAAGGATTAAGACACCCTGGTTCTAGTAAGATGTACCTAATAAAGTGTTCTGCTGAAGTCATGTAAACATTACTTATAGCTAGGCCCTCAAAAAAAATCTGTGCACATAGAACTACGCAGATTTCCAGACTTTTACAATATCATTAAGGGCGTACTCACACTATGTACAGTTGCCTTGAACCGGGTCAAAGCACACTTGTCCCCACTCCAGTCTCCCCCGCAATCACACATTGCATTCAGGCCTGGACACGCTTACGTCATACGACAGAGAAGATTTCTTTAGTTATTTCGCTTATGTCAGATATTTCGTCGAACAGATCAGCCACTTTTGACACTCATAAACATTCATAAAGTCCTCATGCTGCAGGAATTAGGAGGTTTGCTGAAGGTGCGCAGCTTTCGTGCAGTGAGAGGTTTGCGACTTTAAAAATCTACGACAGTTTGTGTTCACTGAACAGTAAGAATTAATAATTAATCCATATGAAACGGCCCCTAAAAGTCACATCTCGTTTTCAGATTCGGGCGCGTTTTGCATTTATACACAAGCGTACCGTGCCAAAGCCGAAGTGTACCATGCTTAGGCACACATCTTCCAACCGGGCAGGGCAGGCCAAGTGAACCATGCCTGAGCCCATTTCAGAGCACTCGGAAACGGGCCTGGGCACGGTTCGTCTAGCATAGTGTGAGTAGGCCCTTAGTCTATTTATTTACTTGTGTAAATGTGTGTACAATTTCATTTTTTCAGTTTTGAAATTAGGTTCAGTTGTATTATTTACAAATATGAAAATGTTCATATGATTTACTTACATTACAATTTGTGATATTTTCTTTCTTTTAGTAGATATACAAGTTGCTTGCTTTGTCTGCCAATTAAGTGTATCAATTGGATTTCCATTGTAAACATTAAATAAAAGTTAAAAAGGTATTACATTTATGTCATATATTAAAGTCCCCAAGAAATCAAAACTAATCATATGATTTTGTTAGGTCACATTGCTAGATTTGTAGTTTAGTGGATATTTAACCAAGCTGCTTTAACTGTCAGTTTTGACAACAAACAGAACTAGTGAGAAGGAGAAGTCTGATAGGTTACTCTTTCCTAACCCTTTTCCCAATCTTTCTGAATGAAATGCCTATTTTACCATATCCATTTACCTTGCAGTGGAAAAATCAAGCCACGCCCACTGTTTTGTCATTTAATATTCTGTTTCTCTAGGAACTTCGTCACAATTCGAAAAAAATAACAGTCGCAGAATCCGATTCGTGGGGACTTTAAGTTTTTAGCTATAATACTCTCAAAATTATTCTGCATAAATCTTCAGGTTATTTGTAAATTTGCATACAGCATAAGAATTAAAGTTCCGACTTATATCTGTTTTGCAGAACACATTTATATGGCCAAACATAAATGCAACCATTTTAATAAACAGCTGTCCGAACAGCATCAAATATGTTTTGACTCCTTGTGACTGTAATTGTAAACCTGGCTACTGTATATTATAAAGCAATTGAATGTATTCAGAATTCACAATTAGTTCTTAAGTCAATACTTCAGTTTCATGCTGCAGAAATCACACACTTTCCTTCTATGCTTCACTACCAAAAAATGAACTGATTTGTCAGTAGCAAGGAGCACGTCAGGACCTACAGATGTGCACAGACGGACAGCAAAGGTCCTGCTGGATAAAAGGTTAATTGGGAAGACAGAAAACTCCTAGTCTGAGGGATGAAAGAAGCCCTAGAACACAAAGCTGTGCAGTGGATGAGCAGGGACTGAGAGGTTTTAACATAGCAGAAATGACACTATAAGTGAGAGATATGAAATGAAGATGGCTTGAGTGAATCTGTCAGAATATTGTGCTACACTGTAACAGGTACCAGCTGTGTTCAGAAAAAGTAAAACTCAAGAACATGTCAAAGTAGAAACTCTGTCAGCAAGGGGAAAAAAATGAGAGGGAAGAAAAATATGAAAGAAACTGACTTTTTTATCTTTGCACGTTCCCTCATTGCCAGCTGTAAACATAAATCAAGTGCCCTTTATTCTCAAATTAAACACACCAAAACTAAAAGTAAAACTTAAAGAGGTTGTTTCAATTCCCCCAGGGTTTAAGACTATAAACAGACAATAATAGTTTAATTCCTGCTATTTAAAATCATTTTTAAAAATGGAGTGTGATGAAGCAAAGCCTTTTTGTAATGAGATCACAGAGAAGAAATCTAATCTTCAAACACTCCCTTTCCAGCACACACAAAATTAAGTATTTATTATTCATGAAAGGAAGCAACTCCTTATCTACAAAAGGTAACACATTCACAGAAAGAATGGAGACTTCTATATTTTTAAAAGCACTTATATATATATACATATATTATATATAAGATATATATATATATATATATATATATATATATATACATATATTGTATTATATATATAAGAGCACTTATTTACTATATATGCAACTATTTACTAAATATATATATAGTAAATAGAGTAACACACCCTAAATCTGTTGAAACGCATCGATCTGATGACTGTTGGGTTTGGAGCTGGATATTATTGGGAGATCGCTGACAGAAACCGTGAGCACATCTGAAGCTTATATGCAAGTTTAGTTTACATTCTATTGCAAAAACACCATTAGTCTAATTAGATTCTCCTGTATGGTTGCACATCCTTTATAAAACACTCACAGGATATTAATTTGGACAACTATGCAGGTATATTCACATATGTTCACACAAAAATACACAAAGAGGGACTTTCACTTCACACATAGTTTTGAATGCACTGCCATCGTGTACTAGTTGCAGACGCAATCATGAGGTTGTTTTTGCACCAAGTTTGAAGCAATCAGGAGAAAGTGCATTGCTTTGATCATTTTAATATAGCATATTTATTAATGAAATTCCAAAATTATAGTAGAATATTGAGAGTTACTTATAAGCTATCACTTGGCCCACCTGCAGGATCGCTGAGGCCCACCGGTTGAGAATCCCTGGTTTGATGCTTTATTTATTCTTACTTTGATATTTATTTTGAAAAGATACATTTCAAAAATTGTAATAGGCATAGAATAACATGGAATGTAATGTCTTCCAGCATGAGGAAGCTTAATTCCGCCAGTGTGCTTTAATAATTTCCTTAAAAGAGTTTCTTCCTTCTAAAGACATTGTAAAGCTCTTCCTTCCACAGGGAGCACTCGTAATTAGGAAGGCTACATTTACAAAAAAAATCCTACAACTACAATTTACCTCACAGTGAATCCTGTAGCTGCTCTGTAGTTTTTTCACATCAGTCATGCTGATGGACTCCGGCAGAGGACAGGAGCCCAGATCAAGAGAAGGGAAGGGAGGAAGGACATGAGACACATCTGCCAAAACACACACAGACACACACACACACAGTTTTAGAGCTGAAGGTGATTGTGCATCCATTCAGCTGTTTTGATGTGACTGTAAGAGGAGGTTTACCAATGTACTGCTGGTGATGCTGACACTGGGCCGCCACGCTCTGCTCAGGGGTGCTGGACAAATGCTGGGAGCCACTGTTCAGACTGTCCCCCATCCCATCCATCTTGTGAAAGGGCTTAAACCTGGACACAGGAAATACCGACAGCAGGACTAAATGCAGGATTCACTACTGGGATTACAGAGGATATGACTAAGAGAGAAAGAGAAAAAGATTTTCCTTCAGGATGCAGAGCCAATGTCTAATATAAAGCTGTTCTGTGCATTTCCAACACAATAAAAGAGCCTCTGACACATGAAATAGTAATTAGGAATAAGAAATAGGAATTAATGTTATTTAGAAGAATTATGTGTGAACCGATTCATGTTTACTGCTGAAAGTCCAAACACTGAAGAGCAAATCTATCGATGCACAGCTCTAAAAGTCCCAAATCAAGCAAGCCAGTGGTGAACTGATCACTAATGGCCCGTTTCCACTGAAACCGTACACAAACCGTACCGTACCACTTTTTCGACACCCTTTCGAAAGGGTACCAAACACAAGAAAGGGTACCAAAAGATGGAGCTACATGCGCAGCTGAACGCTAATTGGTTACAGAGATATGTCATGAGCTTGTGGAGCTAGCCAGAATGAAAACAAAGGAACCGCCATGTTTTAAATACACAGTCGAGACATTACATCGTAATACTATATGCATATAATAATGAGCCATGGATGACCCAAGCTAAAACACACCTTTTCGTTGTCTTGATGTACAGCCGCAAAGCCAAGAACAACAAAATCTGCTGTGTTCTGTTGTTGTTTTACGAGGCCATCTAAACGTGCAAGCGATTTTCGCTTTCTCCAGAGAGCTCGCGATCGCGTCTGTATTTGATATGACGACCTCCTTGAGCTAATGATAATAACGTGTGTGTAATTTTTCAAGAGGCTTCAACATCTGATCGTTTCAGACAAGAAAAGAAAAGGACAAATGCGAGATTGAAGCATGAAAAAACAAAGGAGAAGATTAACAAAACACAGGAGCAAATTGTTTCAGCAACCTAAATCATAAACAAACTGCCATGTTTATCATCGCCTTTTGGACTGTTCTGAACTGGGAATAACAGAGTTATTATCTAACAGAGGCTACATGTGCTGGTGAAGATTACAGACACAAATGAGAGGTTTGCTCTGACTGTGGGCTATGCTGTTTGTTGTTCATTCATTTTCTTGTCGGCTTAGTCCCTTTATTCATCCAGGGTCGCCACAGCGGAATGAACCGCCAACTTATCCAGCATGTTTTTACGCAGCGGATGCCCTTCCAGCCACAACCCATCTCTTGGAAGCTGTGTGTTGTTTTTAAACCTAAATAACGACTTAATGTATGCTGTGTGTAGTTTATCTATGATTGGTAACATATCGGAGACTGTAAGAGTCTGTGTTGCATTTATTTTATCGTTTTATATAACTCCAGACGTTACAGTGGGCTATGTCATTGATCTGCAGTTATAATCAAATTATGTTCATAGAAAAGTTAGTAATGAACATTTATACATGAGTATTTATATGTTTAAAGCATCTGTTTTGTGAGAAGTGCTTCTCATGATATGTGAATAACCTGTACAGCTTTAATGTAGACATTTGTTCGAGCAAGAATGACGTCGACCGAAACTCTGTCTTACACCACGCCCACCAAAAGGGTACCCTTGGTAGTGTAAACGCAAGCCTGATAAAGGTGACCCATACCGTACTGTACTGTACCAGTCAGTGGAAACAGGCCACAAGAAATATTACTTGGTAACACTTTAAGGTGAAGTAGTGACACATGTTCCATGTACTTACCATAGTAATTAAAATGAAGTATGCGTAATGACTAGTAACTAGCCCTAAATCCAACCTTCATTCTAACCCCAACTATATAGCACATATAATTAATTAATATTTCTCAGTAGTTAAATGAATAGTTACACTATAATGTAACTATGTCACTTTAAAATAAAGTGTAACTTATTTTACAAAGGATGTCAAGGTAATTTAATCAAACATTTCACTGCTCAATCAATAAAATGCTAGCTGTGGCATAAATAACTTTTACATAATTATTGAATAATTCAGCAAATTATTAGTTTAATCAAGACTGCAAAACCCATGCTGGAGTTTCAGTCTGAATGCTGGAGTTTCAGTCTGAATGCAGATTTAAACTTTGTTGTGAGAAAAGATGCACAATTTTGGATCAGATCACAATCAATTTTTTCTTTTCCTTTTAAACTAGATCACAATGTTCCTACAAGTCTACACAGACAAAACAAATGTAATAAAAATGTAGAATTGTTTATTCTAAAATTTATTAATTGCTGGAAGCCATGGAAGCCATTTAAAAATGATTAGATTTTTTTTAAATAAAAAGTTTCATGAAGAGTCCAAATTTTTGAATTAATGAATTAAACATATATTTTTTTTAATAGCAAATATGTTGCAGTAGTTCTCCAGTGACATCTACTGAAATATCAATGAGTCAAGTAATTTTCCAAGGTTTATTTAAAGTATTTTGATCTCTATCATAGACATTAGGGCTGCACAATAAATCATTTCAGCATAGATATCGCAATGTGATCCTTTGCAATAGTCACATCGTAAGGATATGTAATGCTGAGTTTGTATTATAATCCATCGTTGCATGTTTTTTTGATGCCTGTGATTGTTTAATGATTTTAAAAGCATACAGGCATAACAAATTGTACCATTTGTAACTTTACCAGCTATTAATTTTATTGAATTATTTTTATTTACATTCAGTTACTGTACTTGAATACTGGTAGACTCTTAAAATGATAAAACACCTTTTCAATTGTATCTTTTTACTGATTGTATTTATAGATTGTTATGCATGAAAAAACTCACAACACATGCAAATACACAAATGCACTGCAACAGCTCAGACCACATCGAAAATGTGTCGGGGGACCCCTAAAAGGTTATAGAGTGTTAATTAGATTTTATGGAGATGTACTCCCTGCAGAATCACCCCAAATCAATCTAACAAAATCTTTCCAAATAGACCCTTTTCAAATTTCCTAGTTTCTCAGTAGCGGAAATCGTCAAAGTTGAGAAAACTTAGAGCGCAGTGAATGGGAAAATACAACAAATACTGTTTTTACAATCTTGTTTGCTCAAATAATGAAATAAAAACTCCACAATGATGTTATAAAGACTTTCAGAAAAAGGAAAAAAAAAATAGCACGAGACTAATGACCGCAGCCAGAGGAGAAAATAATGTCAAATTTACGTTCCTTTCCCATTGATATTGCATTGGAAACACCTCGCACGAGCAGTAATTCATTTTTTGTAATTTGAAGCAAAGATGATAATACATACATAGACACAAATAAATGTTCATACTTTTAAAAATCAAAATATAAAAACTTTTAAGGACTTAAGATGCTGATGACCATTAAAGGTGTCATAACAGGCTTGTAAAAAGGGTCCACAGAGATATTTAAGTTATTGTTAAATAATTATTATTAAGTTATTATATTTAAATTGGAATAAATATATAGCAAAATAAAAAAAAAATACCTATAGATTTCTTCAATATTGTGCAGACCTAAGAAACATTAAGGTTTATAAACACACAACTAAATTTTATCCCTGGACTTGTGATTATTTGATTTTGAGTATGGCAGAAAAAACCTAAATAGTTGAAAATGAAAAGCTGTCTAATGACAACTGCTCATTCTTTGCATAGTGCACAAGTTGACCTTTGAGGCAGAATGTGTCAAATTTAGGTATTTATGGGTATATTCTGAAAACTAGATTGCACTGAGAATTATTGAGGACTTCAGGAATAAGATTAAGTGACTGTCTGAATCGAGGACTTTTAACGAAATCTGAAAAATTGACTGTGACATGCATTAAAAGACACCGATGCCAAGGGCCAAGACGTGACTTGGATATGAGATAAAGAATGTCTGCGTATGAGAAGGAGAGAGAGGAGATATTTGTTTCACCTCTGCTTCTGATGGACAGGTGTTTGTCTCATTGCCATGTACTGCGTGTCCTCCTGCATACGGTTGAGAGGCGAGTCCGGCTTCAGACGAATGCCATAATAATGGTATTTTGAGTTCCCCCTGAAACACACACACACACACAGAATAAAGTGAGTTATCACTTTTTAATTCCAGCAACAACACACCACAATTTGAGACTGAACATCATTTATTTCAGTGCAATCATTCTTTAAGTATTAAGTATAGAGTGTCTGCTGCAAATCACTTGCACTCAGTGTTCTCCTCTGTGCAGCTGTGCTTTCCAGACTGGATTTTGTTTTTCTTTCTGAAGCAGCTAAGCTGCAAATGCAGTTGCCTTGATAGATTTGCTGTATCTGTGGGGTGTAGTCTGACCTGGTACCAAGCCGGCGCGTGCGAAGGCCCATGAAGACAGAGCGGATGAGTTTGCCAAAAGAGGCTGCATTAACTGGATCCAGCTTTTGCTCCTGACAGTGTCTCAGATAGTGGTTATAGAGAGAGCTCCGCGGCAGACTCACACCTTCAGCCGTCTCATAATTATCCAGCAGCCACTGCAACTATACACACAAACACACACACACAGATAATCAATATAACAGCATCGCAGCAAGCTGATTTTTTCTACAAACATGGGCATTAACAAAAACACACACGGAAGAATATTTCATCATACATACGCCATACTGATGTAACTACCATATTTAACTGACTGATAATAAGCACCTCATGGGATCTGATCATGGGACACTTTTGCATTTTGCTACACAGATTTAAGGAAATCTGTGGGTATAAATGATTAGTTCACCAAAAAATGGAAAGGTATGTTATCATTTGTTGTATGTAATGTCTGTTTTTTATACTGATATTTAACTTTTATGTATGTACCATGGCCATTTATTTGAATAAAAGAGCCCCTATTATGGGTTTTTAAAAATGACCTTCCATGCTGTGTGTATCACAGCTTTAAGTGAAGCGAAATATCCTGCTAAGGCTTAAATCTGAAAGTGTGCCATGTTTAAAACTATAAAAGATTTTTTTTTATTATAGATTTAAAACTATATAAGATTCCTCTATAAAAGAGTCAACTTAGAGTGGTATAAATAAATTGTTGGGGTAAGGAATCCTAAGCCGTGTCAGTGTTGACATCAATACGGAACCCAAGCCCTACCCAATTGTTGTGCGTGCAGACCCGGGAAAATTAAAACCCCTGCCCACAAAAACTGTAGAAAAAAAAACCCTGTTGTTGGAGACCCCCAAATTTTGCCTTTTTAATGCATAATAGGAGCTCTTTAAAACAAAAATACTTTTGAAATTTTTTAGTTTGAGGCTCAGTTAATGACAACATTTCCAATTTTGGGTGAACAGTTTTAAAAAGAGGATAAAAAGGTAGCTGAACAGATTTTCAAATTAGTCAACTACTTTTTAAACATGCAATGGGTGAGAGGTGTTCAAGTTCATGGGTGCAGATTCGTTGCAGGCCTCCTGAAAACTGGAAAACAACATGGGACGGAGTTTTAAATACTCAAAGGTCTTAGTTTAAAATGAGTGTGCAAAAATTGACAAAATAAGATATTAATACACTAACAACTAATCTTGAATACCAGGGATCAGGAAATTAAAAAAAAAAACTACAAAAAATGCATATCTACAAATGTTCATGAAAATGACATTTTAATTTAAACACTATAACATTTTAAATATAATGTTTGAATGCTTTTCCCAAGCACCTCTTAGACATGTTGATCCCTGAGAAATTGACTGAATGAGAAGTGTAATGTAAATGCAGGGGGTCTGCAGTGCTTTAAATCTTAAATACACAGAGCGAGGGGGGTTGTTCTGGAAAAAGCATGCTCACAACAGCAGTGAAAAGCAAAGCGAAGAAGCAGGCAGGATGAACTAAGCCTCTTTTTTTCAGGATTTGTTCCAGTTTCAATAAAGTTTTTTCCCAGTTTGACTTACATGGCTGTTGAGCAGGCTGCTTTTGTGAGTGGCAATCCCTTCTGACTTTTGGAGGTTTTCAATCGCCATTTCAAGCTGAGGAAAAGTGGGAGCATGCAAGACATGAAACGGGGGAAAGAGAAGGAGAAAAAAAAAAACGGGGTGGAATTTTGAGGGTGGGGGGACAACAGAGAGTGAAAATGACACAGACAAACAAAAAAAAAAGAAAAGGAAATCAGTCTGTTAGCTGCAGCCGGACTTTGAGCATTTCCATTACAGTCTGTCAGTGTTTGCAGCCACATTCATTACGGGTGGACAAAAAGCATGCAAATGTGAGGAACTCAGAGGGTTACGCCACTCTTCCTGTCTCGGCCTCATATATGCTAATGAGCTGAACACACAGGGCGTGAGGTCAGGCTACTCTCAAACAGATGAGACAATCTCGGTAGCCACTTCTCAAATCACACAGTTAGCGAGGTTGTGCCCTCTGTGAAGACACTGTCGCGTTTGATGTCTGCCGCTAAAAAAAGCAGATTTAATTTAAGCCTAATAAACATATTCTTCTGCAGGTCTTAGCAGGGGAAGAGGGGACAAGTTTCTTAACTAGACTGTCTTTCCATACTATTTTGAAAATACTATTTCAAAAGTTGGAATAGAGAGAATAAGGCATGAAAAAGAGATTCAGGAGAAAAGATTAGAGAGAGAGAGAGAGAGAGAGAGAGAGAGAGAGATAAAGAGGTAAAGAGAGAAAGTTCTGGCAGAGTGGCGAAACTTAAAAAGAGGGAGACAGGGAGAAAAAAAATGGGCATATTTCCAAGTCTTTAAAAGGCTCCCGAGGGCCCTTGGCCAAATGGTAATGAGCCCCAGGGGTTGCTTTGTTTCGGAGGCCACTCAAGTGGCTGTGAAAACTGCTAAAACAAGGCAGAGCTGGATTATTTAGAGGCAGTCGCCTTTTTTAAACACTGTCCCTGCTTCCAGCCCACCTCATAAACTAGCACACTGTGAAAGAAAGCTAGACTCTCATGACAGTGTGTGTCATCTCTTCTCTACTCAGAACTCTAAGAGACAAATGTGTTCGCATGATGCATCTTTCTGAGAAAGGGACTTGTGAAACACTTGTTGTGAAAGAAGGCAAGAATTAACATCATCTGTGACATGTTTTTGAATACCACATAAAAGTAAATTTTGACTCATCCGTCAGTTTGTTTCCTCTGGAGAATTGAGCATAAATAGAGCATGTAAATAGAAAAATTTGACACACAAATGCATTTTATTGCAGTTAAAGTTGATTACATGACACATTCAGACACTTTTTAAGTGAGTGAACTTCTAGTCAGGCTTTATTGTTTTAATTCCCCATGTCTTTCTAGTATGCTTGCACACATCATGCAAAAAATATACTGTATCATGTTATGGGCTACATAGTTATGACAGGAGTTAAAATATTGCATATAATTTGCAAAGCCAATTACAAGAGGTTGGTTTTATAAAAACAAATATAAATTTGAGGCTTATTCAGCAAAAAAAATTAACATTTAATCATACTCCACTTACTCCCATGTTAATCCACTGACAAAAAAGTAATAATTTTCTGTCACTCCATGTGTTTCTATTTGGATAAAAGATTAAATTAAATCTGTTCACCTTATTAAGTGATCGAGTCGCTTCAGAGACTTTAGTTTCATGACACCACTCAGTTCATGTAGATTTAGTTTAAGTTTTTTGTGCCATATTTTGGATGAACAGGCTATAAACGAAGGGACAGAAATATCTCATATTTGATAAAACAATACCTTAATTTGTCTTCTGAATAGGCATGGGCTGGTATAAGATTCTGACGATATGATAACCTGGGATAAAATTATCATGGTTTCATGGTATTGTGATTACTGCTCTAAAATATATACCTTTTAAATGTCTCTTTACAGTTACAAATGTATTTTTACAATTTAAAATGGATATTTTGGATATGTTTTCTGCTGAAGATAGTATATATTTTTTATATATTTTCCTCTGTTGTCCTAAAAAACATGTAAATAAAAAAATCTTATACATACCTTAGGAACAGTATAGTAGAACATTTTGGTGGTTTTAAACCTTGACTTTTCCAAACCATGGTGTACATAAAAAACGGTTATTATCCCATGCCTACTTCTCAACAAATAAACTACTTTACTTCACATTTGAAATAATTCACATAAACAAAGTTTCATTTAGGGGAAAACCAACTCTGCAATAATGTTTAATATTAGTGGCAATAATGATGCAATGCATACACATTTAGTGTGATAACTGGAAGCGCAACTTTTTGGGGAGATTTCGCAAACTGAGGGATAAGTCATTGTTTTTGACCATGTAAACATATCTCTGTACATTCCTGTCACACCTCATCTGGAATATAGCATTATTAGGCTGTGCTCATTTTCTAAACCACAGCTCCCCAAACTCCCCTCCCATGTTACTCCCATGTTCAGGACTTAAGCACAGTGGAACGTACCATTGCAGATGATGAGCGTGAGGAGTGAGAGGTGTGGTGGCGGCCACCTTCCATCCCGCCGTGGATCAGGTAGGCGCTGCCGCTGGAAATGATCTGACTGCCACCCACATCCATAGCAATTCCCACCATGCCATGAGTGGGCACTCCACCAGAAGAGACGACTGTGGTTACCTGAGCACCACCCGCCTGAGAGTCGAAATAGGCACTTCCACTGCCCTGACCATATAGCTGGGACTCTGGGTTATAAGAGTATGCAGCACGACTGAAGAAGGATAAAAATACAGGCGTGTTTAGTTTTAACTATTGTCTCGATTTTCAAAATAACTCATTTCAAAATAATCAACTATTGACTTTAACTTTTTAACAACCTTAAAACAGGTGAATTTGTTTCTCAACCACGTACCTGGAGGATCACCAGCTCTACACATTTTTCCTTGGCTGTGTCCGAAATCACATATGTTCATACTATACATTACACTAAAAACAGTATGCGAGCCGAATAGTATGTCCAAAATCATAGAATACAAAAAACAGTATGCGAGAAGTACCCAGATGACGTACTACTTCCGGTGAAATTCTAAAGTGTGCATATGATGTATTCTACGCTATCTTATGATGCCTTACGAGAGAACTCAGAAATGGGAGTGAAGTGATGCAACTGACGCAGACAGGTCATGTGATCATGACAAAATGGCGGATGTAGTACTTCCAAATTCCATTCATACTACTCACACTAATACTGTATAGAACATACTTTTCTAATGGCTGAGTAGTAAATTGAAATCAAAATGCAGTACCTACTGAGTAGTAGGGGTTTTTGCACGCAGCTTATGTCTTCTTAACTAAACACACCTGATTCAGATCATCAGCTCATTAAAAGAGACTGAAAGACCTGTAATGGGAGTCACATACAAAGGAGACCTCCAAAACATGTAGGTGGCCCTCCATGAACGTGGTTGAGAAACACTGGTCTACAAACATTTAAATTATGATCGGGTGTTTCATTTTTAATCTTTCGACTTTAACTGCAGTTCAGCAGTTCACTCTCATTCAGCATATTTTCATTCCGGATGTTTTAACGGAATTTGACACTGCATAGCGAACAGAAAGAAAAACCTCCGCATTTCGGGACTCGCGTGATTATTTAAGGTAATCAAAAAATCGCTGCTTACATGGTAGACTCTTAATCTGTTTTTTCTTAATCATAAAAGCGGAGTATTTGTGTCCATGTAAATGTACTGAGTGTAAACGGCAAATGAAATCGCAAGCTGTCAAAGGCAGCTCTATTCTCTGCCTTAAGCTGCTTCCATGAGCCCTCACATTTCATAAGTTTGACGTGTTTCCCCCCTACACGCAACTTTTGTAAAGCGTCTGCTTCATGTTGCTGTGTCAGCATCCTTGCTTGTAAAATACAGCCATAGTTTAAAAGGCTTAGCTTAAGCAAATTTGATGAATGCGATCATGCGTTGATGAATCTAAAGGGATCCCTCACTCTGTACTGCGCGTGTTGTCTGTGTGTGTGTGTGTGTGTGTAGTCCACTTAGAATGAACCATGGAAATCATTTTTGTTTGTTATTGGCATTGAATGTTTTGAAATTCAAATTGCACTTAAATGCCTGTGTCTTTATTTCTGTAATAAATACGGCGTTTCGTGATTAATCATGATTAATTATAAAAAAGTGTGATTAATTACGTTATTTTTTTTTAGCATTTGACAGCCCTATGAAATAAATAAGTTTAAACTTCTTTTGATCAATGATAATAATTTAGTATGTTTGTAAAACAATTATATTTTAGCAATAAACATTTAAAAATATATCTCTCTTTCTGCTGCAAAAAAGCACTACAATTGCTGATTACATTATAGAGCATTTCAAAGTGGCGATGACATTGGCCCATAAACATTCACTGCTTCTTGTCAATCTATTTTATGACTTTAAAAAGAGGCAATTCAATCATAGTTTTATGTTAAAACAGCTATCATAGCATTATTTATTAATATGTTGACCTTATTGGATTATCAGAGCTATGACAATGAAAAATGTAAAAGAGGAAATACTTTAGGATGGTAATGGAAATGGTCTATATTGTTATAAAAACAAATACACCACAATGTATAATATACTGTAGCACCAAGAAACAATTATTGCGTCGCTATTTTAATAAGTCACAGCTGTCGCTTAGAATTCAATAAAAGAGTGGCAATATAAAAATATCCTTAAGCTTGACTATTGACAACTGAGTTACATCCTCAAAGTGAACAACATGAATGCATCTGACAGACAGAAGGGTGCTTACATTGTGCCATTGGGGTAGACAGCCTCTGCACCCTCCACATATTGCACCTGCTGGGAATGGTAATGCTGAACCTGCTGTACCTTCAAACACAAACACACACACTGATCAGACTGCTGCCAAATTACCACAGCGAAGTTCTTGAGATGTGCTAGTGCAGATTCTGTAAGGGAAATGAGACAAACAGCTGTAGGCAGGCAGCAGGCAGTAGGGGGCAGTGAGCGCAAAGCTTCACCTCAACAATCAGAGATGCCCTGTCGAGCCCAAAACTACTTATTAACATATTAGCCGCAACAGCCCAAGCGTGACGTGCATGAAAGTAAAACATGTCTGCATTTCAGGATTCTGACAGTATGCTGGGAGAGAAAGAGTGTGATGGAAAGACAAGAACAGTCACGAGAGAGCGAAAGAGATATGTAGAGAGGCAAAAGATAAGGCAGAGGTGTTGCGGGTCCACAGGATGTGCAGTGAGCGTGCAGGGTTTGATTGACTCTTCTGTATGTGTGTGTCTGTGTGTGTCTGTGTGTGTGTGTGTGTGTGTGTGTGTGTGTGTGTGTGTGTGTGTGTGTGTGTGTGTGTGTGTGTACCTGCTGAGGGACCTGTTGCACTCTAGGCACTGGTAACTGCTGCACCTGAGCTCCCTTCTGGGAAGAACCGGTGGCCTGAACTAAAACACGCTGCAGGTGAGGGACACACACACACACACAAATGTCAAATATTAGACCCTTTTCACTTTAAAATGTGATGTGCGGAATTGTTTCAATGTGACATTTTCCTAAATCAGAGCAAAAGAAGTTAGTTTGGAGTCTATCTTGGGAGCTCTTTATAAGAATAATTACCTATTTAGTAAACATGCCCAAAATACTATTGGTTCATTGTGCAGTAACTGGCACTGTGAAATCTTCATTTAATTTATTGTTTAGTCAAAGTTAGATGCAAGCAAATACTTGAACATCTTGACAAACGGTTTTATTGTAGAAATTGTAGATGCAAATGTAATTGACACTTTTTTTTTTAAATTCCATCTATATCAGTGGTTCTCAAAGTTTTTTCATCAATTACCACCTCAGAAAAAAATTGTCTCTCCAAGTACCACCAAAATGAGCAGTATTGAAATACAGTAGCGTAGTAGGCTCAGTAAAGCACTACAACCCTGCAAAGTTAAAAAAAATGTGGCAGATTACCTCAGAAATGTAGGCTATAAGTCATATATGGCATATTATATACATCTATTTTAATAAATTTTGAAATGTGTGTAGCATGTACATGGCATATTTCATTCCTCTGCGTACCACTAGAAGGAAGCCCGCGTACCACTAGTGGTACACGTACCACAGTTTGAGAACCACTGATCTATATAATGGCTTGATTTTTGGTATATAAACAAACATGACATGACTTCATTCATTCATTTTCTTTTTGGCTTAGCCCCTTTTTTAATCAGGGATTGCCACAGCGGAATGACCTTATCCAGCACGTTTTACACAGCGCATGCCCTTCCAGCTGCAACCCACCTCTGGGAAACATCCATACAAACACTCATTCACACTCATACACTACGAACAATTTAGCCCAACCAATTCACATGTACTGCATGTCTTTGGACTGTGGGGGAAACCGAAGCACCCAGAGGAAACTCACGTGAACGCAGGGAGAACATGCAAACTCCACACAGAAATGCCAACTGACCCAGCAGAGGCTCGAACCAGCGACCTTCTTGCTGTGAGGCGGCAGCTCTACCTACTGCACCACTGCTTACACATTCATCTAAATGCTATTTCTAGCAGCGAGGACAGTGTATAAATGTTTGCTAACACTGCCAAACAAGCCATTTCAAATTTATTTTTAATCCTAAGTGAAGACCATAAAAGATCATTGGCATGTGCATTTCGGGGGCTTAAAAAGCCAATTTTATAGAGTATATACACTAGCTGACCAAAGTCTGGTCGCCTATCTAAGTTTTAGGAACAACAAATAATAACTTGACTTCTAGTTGATCATTTGGTATCAGAAGTGGCTTATATGAAAGGCACACGCCTCTAGATTACATTCTTTTTACCAAAATAAAAAATTATCGTGCCTTGATTCTTATTTATTTAATTAGGACAGTGAAGTCTGACTTTCCTTAGAGAAAAGTTTTGTCACTTATCAGAAATAATGTACAGTATAGAATATAAAGTCATGCTGCAGTGGAAAAAGAATAAATATTGCGTAGGTTTCCCATGAGCTTGGAGACTGCATCTATACATCTCTGCAGTGACTCAAAAGACTTATTAATAAAGTCATCTGCAATGACAAAGAAAGCGTTCTTGCAGGACTCCCAGAGTTCATCAAGATTCGTTGTATTCATCTTCAATGCCTCCTCCTTCATTGTACCCCAGACATGCTCTATACTGTTCATGTCTTCTGACAGGGCTGGCCATTCCTGGAGCACCTCGACCTTCTTTGCTTTCAGGAACTTTGATGTGGAGGCTAAAGTTTGAAAAGGAGAGCTATTCTGCTGAAGAATTTGCCCTCTCCTGTTGTTTGTAATGTAATGGGCAGTACAAATGTTTTGATACCTCAGGCTGTTGATCTCTCGCACACCCCCATACTGAATGTAACCCCAAACCATGATTTTTCCTTCACTAAATTTGACTGATTTCTATGAAAATCTTGGGTCCATGTGGGTTCCAATAGGTCTTCTGCAGTTTTTGTGATGATTGGGATGCAGTTCAACAGATTTATCTGAAAAATCTACCTTCTGACACTTTTTCAATTAATCAACTAGAAGTCAAGTTATTATTTGTTGCTCTTACAACTGGGATTGTTGTTAAAAATACAGCATACAGCACATATTTACACATTCATATAATAGCTGCTTCTAGCAGTGTGGCCGGTATATAGATGTTTGCTTACAGTAAAACACTGTCAATAGATTTTAAATTTCTTTTTAATCCTAAAAGCGTACAAGAACTTTGGCATGTGCAGCATAAGGCCTAAAAAGCCATTTTTTAGAGCATATATACATATATATACACACACACTTAAAGTCAGAATTATTAGCCCCCCAAAATTATTAGCCACCCTGTTTATTTTTTATCCCGATTTTTGTTTAACTGAGAGATTTTTTCCACACTTTTCTAAACATAATTGTTTTAATAACTTATCTCAAATAACCGATTTACTTTATCTTTGCCATGATGACAGTAAATAATATTTTACTAGATATTTTTCAAGACACTCCTATACAGCTTAAAGTGACATTTAAAGGCTTAACTAGGTTAATTAGGTTAACTAGGCAGTTTAGGGTAATTAGGCAAGTTATTGTATAACAGTGGTTTGTTCTGTAGACTATCGAAAAATATATATAGCTTAAAGGGGCAAATAACATTGTCCTTAAAACGGCGTTTAAAAAAAACTACTTTTATTCTACCCAAAATAAAACAAATGTGACTTTCTTCAGAAGAAGAAATATTATCAGACATACTGTAAAAATTTCCTTGCTCTGTTAAACATCATTTGGGAAATATTTAAAAAAGAAAAAAAAACAAGAGGGGGCTAATAATTCTTACTTCAACTGAATATTATAGTGTATCAGCTGGCTCAACTATGTCTGACAGAACTAAATGAATAATAATGATGACAGGTGACATTTCTGTGTTTTATCAAAACACATTAAAAGAGATAAAAAAGCTGCAAAAGGTCTTAAGACCTTCATTTGTAAAAGTGCCGTCTTTTATACAGACTGCTAGCAGCACAAATGTAACATGCTTAGAGCCTACATTTCATCCCTCACTGGTTTTTGTCAGATCCTCCACAGCTGTCCAGGGAGATGTGATGCTCTACTCAAAATATTAGCAGCAATTACATAAAGACTGGTTTCTTTAGATGTGTTCTTGATCCGAACCCAACATCTCCCTCAGGAGCACCACGCAAAGTCATTGCTAATCATTTCAAGTGGCTCTGACAGATGAAGGGTGTGGGTGAGGAGAAATCTTTCATCGCTTCAGATGGATCCAGCGCATACTGAAGCATCTTCAGAGAGACTCCGACAAAAGAGCTAAAGATCTTTATATTAAACTGCTCATGTGAATGTCTCAGGAGTGTTCATCATCAGTGTATTGTTAGGTTGTGCTACTGAGTCTGCTCACTTGTTGCGAAGCGGGAACAGGCTGAACCACTGGTGCCTGGGCTGAAGTGGATGTTCTTAACGCCACGGTGGATGGCGTCTCTGAGCCCCCTTCTGACCGCTGCATCGTTTCTCCTGAGCGTGTGATGGACAAAGAGAAAGGAAGTGAAAAACCTTAAAAGAAAAGATAACTGTTTCCAATTGGTCTTGAGTGGTTTTTAATCTGTTGTAATGTCCATATTAAACAACTGATCACCATGCACACAAGATTATAGTACCTACCAAAAAGTATGCCGAAAGCCCATTTACATTAGCAACATTTTTATTTTTTTATGGGTTATATTATCCACAAAGCTTTCTTTAAAGACAACTTCAAGCAGTATGTACTTTATATTCTCTTAAGGCAAGAAATGCTTAGTGTTTGAAAGTTATTAAATAAATTAAATAGTAATTAAATAAATAATAAATGACCCCTTAGCACTTACCCCTACACCTTGTTTAGCGCGTTCCTGTAAAGGGGTAGGGGTTTCCAATTCTCTTTAGCTTGAAGGTGTAGGGCTAAGGGAAAGGGGTGAATAGCCCTTGGAACGAAGATTTTTCAGGACCACACCCAAAACCAAGGGGTAATAAAATTTCCTAGAATACACCAGCCACAGCGGCAGAATAGTTACACCCGGAAGTAAGGAGATCCACAAATTAGTATTTTTTCGTCATTATTAAGAATTTTTACAACAGACAAACACATATGTTTTAATATATTCATAACCGCGCTTGTGTTTTACCGTCATGCTTTAAGAAAAAAAGGCTAAAATAAAAAGCGCTAAATTTCACAATAAATAATCCCTAATAGTAACTCATGTATAGCAGTCCCACAACATTCTGACACTCAGTGACACTCGAATACCCTGCCAGAAAGGTCTAGTGGCTTGGAATGAGCTTTTTACAGTGTATGCTATAATGTTAATGATGTTTTTGGTGTGTTTTCATTGATGAATATGGCCACTGTGTAAATGCATAGTACAATTATGATCTTATTGCCACATTAGATGGTTATGATAACATAATATATGCCTTCAGTGATTTCCTGAAGATAAATACCAAAAAAATAAAACAATTGAAATAACTACAGCAGTCCCGATAGTCTGATCTCATATGAAGCAAGAGATGGTGATGACATATGATGATGTGTGCAAGTGTTGTGCCATTTCTTAGGAGTAAATTTTGAAGGGGTAGGAGTATAAAAATAGAATTGGGATTGGGCCAAAGTATGCTATGTTAATATATTTGAATGTAAATGAGCTGCTATTCACCTCCTAATTTGCAGCTCGTGTTTCTGTTTTAATCACTAAAACAATCACTACAAACACACTATTCACCACACCACTTTTGCTTAAACACACAGATTAAAGAACTGCCAGATTATCATTTCATGACCAAGATATCCATAAAATATTGTATAAAAAAAGCATGCTACTTTTTACATCTACTTAAGATACATGATACAATCAAACTGGGCTCCAACAGGTTGTTAGAGAGCGTCCAGCTGAAATACAACTCTACGCATGTGCCAAGAAAAGTGTACAAAGCGGCTTTCACACCGTCTTCTCCTGAAAGGACCAGAAGCTCAACCTAGCCAAGTCAGACTGAGTCACCCACATCCCCAGCAGGATCCTCACCTCTGAACTCTATTATGAAGAAAAGAACAAAGGAGACATTAACAAACCCATCACAACCGCAGCGTGGCTCTGTTTGGTCGACAGGAATACAGCTCAAGCCACAATTTAAGTTTGCCACCATTGTCAATATTCTGATGTAACCCTCTAAGGCTATGTTTACACTAATGTTTTTTTGTTTTAACAAAGTATTTTACAATGAAAACAATCACTGTTCCACTCGGGTGCTTCAAAAAAAGATCCTTATCCACACTACACAATCAAAAGCGCATGACAGAATGAAAGATATAAAATTATACTACAAAATCCCATATATCCCCTGTACACTTCTTAAATTAAACAAATTAAAATGGCATGTAATATAAACAACAGGTCAAGTTTGTATAAGATAGACTCTATAGCTGGCTGTTGCGTATACTGTATAGCGTAACTTTGATGTCAACTTAGCAATGCTACAATGTGCAATCATAAATATTGACATTTTTTTCACCTCAAATACATTTGGCTATACAGGCAAGAGTAAAACATAATTCAAAACTGCAATGAGTTTACTTTGAAATTACAAAGTTTTAATCTAAAAGATGCTGTGAAGCGCTTCGAAATGTGCATTTTGTATTCGACGTTTGACGTATCCCAATTGAAATATGAAGACAGGGTGGGACAGAATAGCTCCTCCCCCTAAAAAAAAACTGCCAATAGCATCTAGTTTTTAAGCACAACTCTGCCGGTGAGAGTGTTTGAGCTTAAGTGCATCAAATGAAAATCAAATGAGAAGAGTCTTGAAGGGAGTGGTACAAGGGAATGACAGATACTAGAGAGAATTTGATTGGGCAGATGATTTGATTAGAAACTAAAGTATCAGGTGATGTCAAAAACCTTATGTTGATCCAATTAGGTGGAAGTGACACACTGCAAGCTTTGGATCATTATATCTTGTAAATGCAAATTTTTTGGGGCACATAGTCTTATAAATCCAGCCATCCATCTATATATATATATATATATATATATATATATATATATATATATATATATATATATATATATATATATATATATATATATATATATATATATATATATATATATATATAAACAATATCACACGAGTAGCAGTGCGATTTGGCTGTACAGTATATTGGCACTGGTGGGAGGCGTGCATTAGTCTCCTATTAGTGACGATATACAACCATATAACACTGCTACGAGTGTGATATTGCTTTTATATAACAGTTCGATTGTAAGGCTGAATAAAGTTTATTGGGCTGAACGGCATGAAATGCCATCAGTCTAGAGACATTTCTAGTCTAGAGTCTAGACAGTCTAGAATATTTCTCTGTTGCCATTGGAATATCACAATAATTATTCCTGAAAAAGCCAAAGCAATGAAAACACTAGCAAATCGCTGTTGTGTTTGCGATAAGGAAAAACGCCAAACACATGCTGGCATTTCTTTTTATTTCTCTCTTTTCTGAACTAGTCTGCAGTAAGTCATTAGAAACAAACAGATGGCCAACCACAAAGGAACTCAGGGTTATACAAAGAGTGGCCAACACAAAATACACACATTTCTGATATCCAAGTCCCATCTCTGTACACTCAATACACTAATATTACTACGGTGTAAATACAGCACTACAACATAAAAAAAGAGAGGGATGGACCTAGAAAGTCACTTCCCACTTTTAAAATGATTCGATCAGCTGTATCCTAAAATTTCGCAGATTTTAATCTTCTAAGGGCTTATTATGCGGTCTTTGTAGCCATCTTTTGGATGGACAACGCCAACCGTCTTTGCTCTGCTCAGTATGAAAGGCTGATGGATGCCGACATGCTATATGTCCGAAATTCTAAATAATACGCACTATCCTTATAAATAAACTGCAAAGTTGCAATCTGAACAACTGCATTCTCAACTACAAAAACCTCAAAAGTACATTATGTTGTCCAACAGCAGCAAAATTTGTCAAACTGTAGTGAGTTTATTAGGCTGCTGTCACTCTATGTGGTTGGAGTAATACAGAAGGGTGAGTTCTGGTATTGCAGAATATCACACGGCTATCAGCCAATCAGATTCGAGAACCAGACAGAACTGCTGTATAAATATATCCATAAGACTAACATGCTGATGCAAACATTCAAAAACCTTCATTTTAAATTCACAGGGACTTTTAGGATGTGCCTTCTGTTGTCTCAGTTTCCTTGAACTTGATGACATCACACACATGAAACAAAACTCAGGGTAATGGGTGCGAAGGTGGGCATTCATGCTTTTATTTTCAAAGGTCTGTGTTTTTGGCTGTCTACACAAAAATGCGACCCTGAAGATTTGTAACTAGTACAAGGTCCACAGCGTTTTCAAAAATCTCCATTTTCAAGAGTTGAAAGAGTTTAGTCGTGTGGATGCCAGGTGTAACTCCAACAAAAGTTGCGTTTTAAAATGAAAATGCACTAGTGGAAACATATCCTAAATCGTGCACTCAACAACTGGAAAGCAAAGAAAAAGAAAAGACAAATGGAGACAAGGCAGCCTCCCACAAAAAAAAAGAAAAGAATAGGAGGTAAGGAAAGGGGACTTTGGAAAATGTAGAGGGGTGGAAAAACAACATACCCCCCAACCATGAATAGAAAAAAGAAGAAAAAAAAACTAAAATGGCAATGAAGGTTGGTCCCCCCCACCAGGATACTGATGATCTCCAGTGGTTGTTTGGAATGAGAGTCCGTCTCTAGGGGCTCCAATAATACAGCTGATATGAGGAAATTCCTCAATGCTTTGTAAACGTTTGTCGGTTGCTATAGTGAGGCAACCATAGCAACCATCCCCAACTCTACCACCCCCCTTCCCGTTGAGCTATTCTTTTTTAAGCTCACACACACACACGCACATACACACACACACACACACACACAAGAACTTTGGAGAGCTGGAGAGGCAGACAGACTCAGAGATGGGGAACGAGAACTACAGGGGGGCGACCGATCGCTGTACATCTAAATAAGCTCTTAACCGGCCTGTCGGTGTGCCTACTGTCAGCAGTCTGCTTAACAGGTCCCAGATCAGTGCTTATGATGCATGGCTGCATTGATTCTGAAGAACAAGCAAGAGCGGGGGCTGATCTGAGAGATGGTGCGTTCTGAGAGACCCCTGACAGACAGTTTGTTGTTAAAGTTTAAAAAGACAAGCAATATGCTTCACTTGCTTGATTTCATCTGCAGGAAAAAATGAATGCTAATTACAGCCACTTAAAGTTTTCCATCGGGAGGAGAAGAATAAAGAATAAAAGCTAATTGTGTTTTCGGAGATTCGTATTATAGAAATAATGAATTCTCAAGTGTGAAGCTCTATTCAAAGGTAAATTAATTGGAGACAAATCTAACTCTCCCCGTTTTCAGAAAATAAAGGGTTTGTGATGAATACAATAGATGAATCGGTTTAGCGAAAACCATGATCCCGGATGTTCTCTCGGTGTATAAATTGTAGAAAGAACAAATCCCAAACATTTTTTAGACAAAAATAATGAAATCCCCTGTAAATCCATTACAACTCAAGATTGTAAACCAACATAAATGGGCAATTTCTTTCAAGTTTTAAAGTGATTGTTCTGCAATTATTTTATAGCACTGTATTACTAGAATAAACACACTCTTGCATTCTTTTTGATGGCCAAAAGTCACATGCAGCAACGGTGGCCTATATTTAGTGTATAATGGCACAAAAACATTATTTGTAGCCTATTAAGGCTGCACAATATCTTGTTTTAGCATCAATATCGCAATGTGATGATTCGCAAAATAGACCACAGACATTTGCAATGTTGAGTTTCTATTCTAATTTATCATATGTGTTTTTGATGCCTGGAATTGTATAAAAAATTTTAAAGCATTCAGGCACAAGAAATTGTACTACATGTGACTTTAACAACTATGCATTTCATTGAACTTTTTTTCATTTTATCATTCATTTACTGTACTTTAATACTGTTAGACTCGGGAAATGATAAAACACTTTATTTTAGTTGTACATTTTTATTGATTGTATTTATAGATTTTGATGCTTGAAAATACTCACAACATGTGCAAATACTGAAATGCACTGCAAGTAGCACAGACCACATAAAAAAAAAAATGTGTCGGGGGACGCCAAAAAGTTTAGAGATTGTTGATTAGATTTTATGGAGATGCAAATAGTAAACATTAATTCATTAGTCATTGACTAAAGATGACCACAACGAAAATGTGTCGGAGAAATTCATAGAATGCTAATAAAATTTTATAAATATACACTCTAATTGAAGAATCTTCCTAATTGATCTAACATTATAATCTCTCTCAAAATATGGATATAAGGTCACCTGGTGAAATTGTAATCATATTCATATCGCAGTATATATAGCAAAATTAAAACATTGCAATGCTAGATTTTTCTAATATCGTGCAGCCCTATAGACTACCATATCAGCTTCGTGCTTTGTTCTTTTGAAACTTTCCCTTTCTCAGCATTTAAATTTTTTAATTTGGTATTAATATTCAAACAATAAATGTGGTTTTAACATGGTATGATAGGTCGCTTTATCTTTATTAATTCAAGCATCACTCACACACTTTCCTACAGCTTATTCCCTGATTTATCAGGAAATTTTGCTTGCACTATCCAAGGTAAAAATAACAATCCAACCTTAGAGACTTTTAGCTCCGCCCCTTCCACTATAAACGAGCAAAACTGCACCATGAGTGTGTGAAGTGTTTAACATTCCACACTTCAAGGTATGTAAAGTGTAGTTTAGAATAAAAAGAACAGTTCTGTGTGAATGCACAACCCATACTTGGTAGCACAGTGCATAAGTATGCCTGGAGTACCTAAAGTCTCAGATGAAATGTGCTGATTTGTTTATTATGAAAAGAATTTGGCTTAAAACATTTGCCAAGCAAAAAAAAAATGCACAATCAAATGGTTAAAATTTTTAATCAACAAAACTTAAGTGGCTGGTTGAATTTCATGAATGACGTTGGTTTCAGTTCTGTGGAAATTTGTGGATTGGTGGGCACAGATTGTGGGAGTAATCACCAAGTCATCACCAGACTGGAAGTCTTCCAGTTTGTTTACACCAGTTAGAGGCATTTAGACACAGTCACAGTAATGCATTCCAACTGGGCTAGCTAAATCAGCCAACAGAAGCTGTTTGGTTCAAATCCCACAAACTAGAGCTCACCTGAACCAGACTGAAAAGGTAAAATGCAAGTCATAATATAAATAAGCTTCATCAGAACTAAGAGGGTAAATAGTACGAGGTTGCCTAGATCTTTTAAAAGAATGGAATTTGCCCGAGGGGTGTTGCATTGGTTATAAATACGTCCTGCTGCTGTAGTTATCTTTGGAGCCGATTCCTGCCTGCTGCTATTATTCCTAGAGAACGGAAGAGATCTCACAGAACACCTGAAGGCATACAGTGAGCGAAGTCAACATCAGCCAGTCAGTCCATATAGTGAGAAAATGAGCCACTATGTACGTTTTCAGAAAAATAATAATAATAATAATAATAATAATAATAATATTAATAATAAATAAATTAAAAACTGCCATTAAACAAACTGGCATAATGTAATTTTGATCAAAATTAAAGTAGGTAAGTATATTAAGCCACCTGGTGAAATTGTATTCAAATCGCAGCATATATTGCAAAATTAATACACTGCAATGCTAAATTTTGCCAATATCTTTGTGAGATAACGCAAAACATCTTTTTTAAAAAATATGTTTCCCTATCACTTTGTTTTTTTGTTTTCTCCCACCAATTTTTTTTTCTTCCACCAATTTTTTTCTCTACCATAACATCCCTTCCGGGTCTCCGTAAGTAAGTGTGGCACTTAGGCTCCACCTAAAACATTAAACACTAAACTGCTAATTTATAGCAGTATTGTAATCAAAAGCAACATTGAAAATGTTTTTTTTTGCTGTAAAAATCTGGTGAATAAAAAAAAACATGAAAATAAATTTAGAACTGGCCAAATTGCAAAACTTGTCCAAACATGCCTATGGCTTTTATCAGATTGTTTCTTAACTGCAGTATTGTATTGTATTGTATTGCATGCGTTTCTATGTGTATTGCTACGGTTTCCCCCAAAGTCCAAAGACATGCTGTACAGGCCGTAGTGTATGCGTGTTAAGGCAAGAGTGTATGGGTGTTTCCCAGTGTTGGGTTGTGGCTGGAAGGGCATCCGCTGCGTAATACATATGCTAGATAAGTTGGTGGTTCATTCCGCTGTGGCGACCCCAGATTAATAAAGGGACTTAGCCGAAAAGAAAATGAATGAATGAATGAATGAATGTGTATTACGTTTGAGGAGAACACACTGCACATATTAATATAATAATCTGAACACCTCTCTTAACAGTGTCAATATGTTTGCTAACAGTATTCTACTGCTAAGGTTTTTTTTTTTACTTTTATTTTACCCCTACAGAAAGAACCAGCAAACTAAAGTCTTTAGACATGCACATCTAAGCTCCTAGAAAAGGTTAAAAGCCACACAAATTCCCCACCAGCAGCTCTGGGCCGCACAAAGGCAGAAAACAGCAGGAGAAGCCTGGCACTTTGGTGTGAAGAGCGAGCGAGGCCCGTCCTGAATAAGCTTCTGGTTTATTACAGTAGAGTAGAGACTCCCTGCCGTACGATACAAACGCTCACCTCAGACGAACACAAATGAGCTATTAAAGACCACCACAACACCACAGCCATTTCCTTCAGTTCTCATTAACCTGAGTGCAGACAGACGGAGAGTGAAATCCTCTCCTAGAAGTATGCTGGAAATAAAGCAGGCCTAAATGACAATCAAAACATAAAGTAATACCTGTGATTGAGGCTAGTGTTGAGAATATGGTTTAGACACATCTGTCACAGACAGATTGAACTTAAACAACACTCGATCAGAGCAAAGCACATGCAGATGTTCAATTAAAAACAGGAGCCCACAGTCTTGGCTCTTGTTTGCACTGGCCCACATTGTTTGCAGAGCAACAACGGTTGCTAGTGGCAACACCGTCCACTCCCGTTTCCAGGAGCCTGTTGCCATGCAACCAACAGAATACTTCCCAAACCAAACAATGCCATCCCCCAAGTGATCCTTCTATCTCACATTAACCAGAAACTTAGAACAATAAATACATAAGCTATTACTCTGACCCTCTGGAGCGGAGGCAGGGACTCTGCAAAGAAGAAAAGCATGTGCCTTAATAGAGAAAAACCTACAGATAGCTGTACTTCAGGACTTACAACAACTTTCATTGCTATGGCACGCTGACGGGGAGTGTGAAAGTCATCAGAATGATTAAAAAAGTTAAGAAAAGAGAAAAAGAAAAAAAACGCTTGCACCTCGACTCTCCAACCACAACAATCCCTTTGTAAACGAAGCCACAAATTACTTTTCCAACTAAATAATCCAGACTTTCCTGATAGACGTGCAGCTTGGAAATACTCTCTGATTGCTTTTACGACCCGCCGGAAGCTTCGAACAGCCATGCAATAAAGCAGAGACACTTGTTGCCATTAAAGGGCCGTCTATACTGGACATCTGTGTCCAACAAGCTGGGCTGACGTTCTGCAGACACACAGCTTTCAAAACGCACACAAAATGCTCCTGCCACTTAGGATATAGAACATGCATCCGACGTAACAGCAAATATGAAACATGAAGCTTTATGTTTTAAAGCTTGGGTGATGTGTGTGTGTGGTTAAGAACGTTTATAAAGTATACACTGTATTTGTATACACAATTCAGTGGCTAGATCTTTCTAAACCACTATGTTTTTTTAATGCACACATAGAAAAGTTCATCATTATTCATGAGCTACAAAAGTGTTTTTGTAGTATTTACAGACATATTTTAATTCCCTCACACAAGGCGGCTTGGTTGAGAGTTGACATCTTGTAGACAAACTAATTAGCACATATAAATGGCACGATGGCAAATAATTTTGTGAGGGCAGATTTTTGCTCCAAAGTAACACTTGTAGGAACTAGACAGAAAGTTAACTACCGTTTATACCATTATAGTATATTACCATTAGCACCTGACAACAATTTTTTTAATATGTGAAATTGTAAAATTCTGACTGTTTAATTTCAGATAAAAAGTATTGAACATACATAGAATTAAAAACCAATTTAAAAACATAAACCACACACAAACTCACTTCAATGGTAAAAAGTTATTAAATTGTTACAAACTTGTTATAAAAAACAACAGTGACAGCATGTCATAGAACACAAACAATTATACAACAAAATAAAATCAAAGCTTAATAACAATAAACACTTTAAATTTATTATAGTATAAAGTATATGTCCATATTTATACTCAAACACAGTTCAATAGCAATATCCAACATTTCAACAGCAATACCATGGCTACATAGTGGATCGAAAAGCCTAAAGGCTGATTTATTCACTAACTTCTGCGCCAAGCCTTCATGTATGGTCCGGTGCAGCCTTCACAGACCCTTACCATGGCTGACGCAGATGCTAAGGAGCACCTCTCAAACAAAGTAACTAGACATCACAAGGACACATAGCGCAAGCTCTGTGATTGGTCGGCTTGGTAGCTGTGCCGATTGTGGGCGGTGCTGAGAGCCACAAGCCCAATAAAGCGATTATTTACATGTGCCGAGTCCTGTGAAAAAGCTTTTGGTTTTACCTTATGATAAAAGTTGTTGCACATCCGCCAGTACCCACATCTGTATGAGCTATTTTTAGCTACTTTTAGATTAAGGTGGTGTTAAAAAAAATTAAATCAAAAAAAAAAAAAAAGAGAGAAGAAACTCGATACAGAGGAACAAATAAACCTACTGCCAGCTAGCGTTTGGAAGTGTTATTGCATGAGCAACACAAACAGCATGCAGAAGTATAAATGCAGTGCAATGCACAAGGCATGCAGTGTGTCACGGCAATCGCTCGGCGCAGAAGTACAAGCCAGCCTTTACACAATGATCCAGTTAAGGCAGGATCATACTTCTGCGTCTAGTGATCGCCGTGACCCACTGAGCATAGCAGTGCATTTATACTTCTGCGTGCTGTTTGTGTTGCTCTGCAATAACACTTCCGAAATGCTAACTGGCTGTAGGTTTGTATGTTCCTCTTTGTCAAGTTTCTTCGCAGGTGTTTTGTTTTTTCTAAACGATACCTTAAAATGTACAAGTAGCTAAAACTCGCTCATTCAGAAGTGGAAACCAGTGGATGTGCAACAGCTTTAATCATAGGGTAAACACAAAACAAAACTTCCCAATTGGAGCTCCTTCACGGGACTTGGCACTTGCTCCAATGGGTTAGCACGGCTCTCAACCCCACCCACACTTATCAGCACTACCCAGCCGACCAATCACAGAGCTTGCGCTACACATCTTTAGCCAGAGCGAGGTCTATGTAACCGCACGAAGACTGCGCCAGAGCATAGCGAAATCAGTCTTAACTCTTCTGTTTTCTTTCAGTGTTATTGAGAATGTCAGCAATGCTTCAATTTTCTTTGAATTACTTTAAAATCATCAAAACATTCAGGAAACTTTATGAAAACTCGGTTTTGGTTTAATAGACACAATTTCACACCCCAGCCCAATACGGTTGCAATGATGAGGTTTACATCACATGCTCTGTACTTTTACATCCATAAAAATGAATCACACTTTGGGCTTATGAGAGTCAGTTCTTTAGATCTATTTCAACATCTTATGACTGAGCCAATGAGATTAAGGTTTGCAGATGGCAAGGTTGGGCTGAGAATTTGGACAGTTTAAGTGGTCAGCTGGGTCCCTGTGTGAGCCCAAGAAAAACAAAAACCTGGAGATTTTATACTCCTTGATCGTCCAAACCAGGCACATACGCCAAACCCTCAATCTTCAACTGCCGTCAACCCTAGTCCTTCCGTCGCCAGTACACCAAAAGCAAAGGGCTCTGCAGCCAGGGAAAAATCGGTCGAGCGTTGCCTAGGAGACCGTTTGTTCACACTTACAACTCTACCACCCCCCCCCCATCCTCCTCCACCCCCGGTAACCCTTTCCAGATTTCCGCACCACCCCCAACCCGGAGCGGAGGATGATTCCGAAAGGGGAAAAAAAATAAAGTGTTGTAAAAGAGAACGCTTACCTTTGAAAGACAGACTAGGAGAAGGTAAAGAAGGAGAAGATTGTTAAATGTGTCTGCTTCCATAGTGATTATTATGCTTTCTTTAGGTTTTTTTAATAGTGATGACAAAATGGTGGAACTTCACTGTTGTTGTCACACCACCTTGTTGCCCTTAGTGATACCAAAACAGCAGGTGTCTGTTTGAGGTGCAAAAATATATGCATCCTGGTAACTACACCCAGTGACACATGCAGAAAAACTGCTCAGGGATGAGTTTTTGAGAGACTTTAATTGATTCTAGCCAGCTGAGACTGCTGCAGGCTTTGTATTGCAACAGTGCAACAAGTTCTGGCTGGCAAATTAGAAGCTAGAATCAAAGTGAAGGATTATTCAGTGATTTAATACACATTTATGTTCCTGATTTTGTTTCATTGAGGACAGCAAAAACAAGATTAGCCGACTACCAAAGCTTAATGCCAAATGGCAACAAGTCAACGGCAGCCAATATGGTTAAGAGGGACTGAAGACAAAAATTTCCTTAAGTGATTCTGTCATGCCACATTGTCTCCACATTACGTCTACACTTTGACACTGGGATTTCAGAGTCACGCGGGCTGAGTAATCATTCTTTTGATAATCCAAAAGAACAACAAAGCCTTCACTCCAGTCCTTTAGTGACTGATTTGATTCCATCATAACAACAGCTGGATTAGCACACGCCCTTCCGAGTGTGGTGATCTCTACAGCTGTACATGAAAAGATTCCATATGTCTCTTCGGCATTTTAACTTCCTGACTGATAGTCGGTTATCATTCCACCAAAAAAGAAGAGACTATCTACAGACACATGATATTATCATCTCATCAAGCCTCTGGTCCAAGTAAGTATCACATTGCATAATCCAATTTAGTCATGTCAACAGCAGCCATAGCCTATCAAAGGATGAATTCGATGGATTGTGTTTGACAAATTCTCCAGGATAAGGAAATTACATAAAAGCAATAGGCTGATAATCAGTTTGCCTAATATTTACTACAGATATTAGCAGATTTTGTGCCTGTCATGGAAATCTGCTCAAATGGCTTCTGTCAGACAAGCATTAAAGCAAATCAGAAGAGTAGTATATCAACCCTTTAACAACCCCACCAAGAAAAAAATGTCGCTAGTTAACACACTCAATGGATTTTTTCAACACATCCCATAACTTCTAAAATATCACCCTCTACCAGATATGTTGGTTTATGGTAAAAAACCGGAATGAATACATATACTATCAAAAATCTGAAAATACGACGTGTAAGACTAATTTATTTAAAAACATAATCCAAATAAAAAACATTTTTTGAATAACTAATCATCTTTATTTTTTGCAGTATGCCATGAAATATTTCAGATTTTTGTTAAACATTCTTGTTTTTTTACAATAACAGCAAAATCAAGTGTAGTAGAGTAATAGAATTATGTTTGTTTTTGTAAACCAACAATGCTGTGTGTGTAAACCATTATTTAAATGATCACTCTTTAAATTACTTTAACAATCCTTATTTAAAACAGTAAAAACATGGTCAACCGTTTGGTAGAGCAGGCAGTAAAAGGGTTAAAGAAATCCCGCAGGATGACACCTGTTGCACACACACACATACGCACACAGAGTGTATTCAACAGACAGTTTTATACCCATCAGTGCACGTACGCTTAAATTTGTGCCAAACTCCAGGAAAGAAACATTTTCGGTGGGAAAGAAAAGATCTTGGTGTGGTTTTCTAACTTCTGACAGAGTGCTACAATGTATCCAGCTTAGGCATTGACCAGTAACTGCTTCTCACTGCGTTCTACAAAACAAAAAGTTGATCAATAAATTTTCCACCACATGCCTAATTTGTAGTATAAAATTTGTGCTTTTTCTGTGCATTTCTGAATAACTTTTTCTGGAGACAAAATGGTACATTACTGCTCATCAATAGTGCTTAAATCAATCAGCTTTCTTTTGGATAATGGCGGAAAAAATGTAAAGATGAAAAAATTCTGAAATTTAAATGTTCAACAAAATCTTTCCAAATAATGGTAAGTGTGACCACACTTTCAGAAGCAATTGATCACTTCATCGGGTTAATTCATTCATTCATTTTCCTTTGGCTTAGTCTCCGTTTCAGAGGTCGCCACAGGGGCATAAACCAACAACTATTCCAGCATATGTTTTACGCAGTGGAGCCTTTTCAGCAGCAACCCAGGATTGGGAAACACCTATACACACTCATTCACATATACTACGGCCAATTTAGTTCATCCAATTCACCTATACAGCATGTCTTTGGATAGTGGGAAAACAAAGCACTTAGAGGAAACCTACGGCAACACTGGAAGAACATGCAAACTCCACACAGAAATGCCAAGTGGCCCAGTCGGAACTCGAACCAGCGCACTTTTTGCTGTGAGGCAACAGTGCTAATCACTGAGCCACTGTGTCACTGATTGAGTTTACAGATAAATAAGTAAATGATTACTTAATATCTGGCTTAAAGAAAAAAATCATTAAAACATTTATTTTAAAACAATTAATAACAGAATACTTGTCATAATCAAATTATTAACAATAACATATTAATCATGCATAATATCTCCCAAAATTGCATAATATTTAGACTTTATTCAGTCAAACAGAAAAAGTCAAAACAGAAAAACGTTTCCGTTTGAATGTCTAATATGTAACGTCCTAGTTCTTATCTACAATTTCATCCACCCAGTTTAAGATTGACATCTTGTGTTTACAGCCATCAGTCTGATTTACACCTGGTCACCAAAGAATGTCAGGTGGATTTCATTTAGGTGGAATTATGAGTAAAATGCGATGTGTCATTTCAAGATAAGATTTCACGACTTGAGTCATCCGAATTACTGATGAAATCAAATGCCACTTACAATAAATATTAGCAAAAAAGAATAAATTCTGCTGCATTTATTGTAGTCTTATGAACAAATGCTGGCAAGACACACTGGCCTGGGTGGGGGGGGGGGGGGGGGGGGGGGTAAACGACTGTTTGACAAGGTTTGCATACAATAGACTGATAGTACAGAGGGCACTCAAAGTTCAACCATCACCGAATCAACAAGTTCTTCCTTGGCGTCTATTCAGGTGCACAGAGAGGAATGAATGGTAGCTAAACTGCGCAGGAAATGCTTAAGCAGTCATGACTACAAAGATGTTAACCTTGTCGAAGGAAAAGTCCTAAATAAACAGTATTTTTCTAAGTGTACCAGAGTGAACTACTACAGGAGAGAAGGAATAGAGTCTGACGGTGTACGCTATGCCAAATCTAGTAATGATGGATATTAAACAAAACAGAAGACAGAACTTGAGCCCATTCTAAATCTGGACTTTTTCTACTTTTTCATTAAGTAAATATTTAGTTTAAAAAGGTTTTTTCTAAATCATGAACACTGTAAAAAATGTCTTACAATAAGAAAAAAAGACCAGAAAGCAGTCATGTAATATGCAACAGTAAAGAGATGGGACATTGGAAGGACTGTCCATGTCTCCAGACTATCAGAGAAGGCGAGAGAGGAGGCCATTGTGATGCAAATGTCACAGCCCAGTGTGCTGTTTGCGGCAGGAAATTTAATTAGCAGTTGTGGAGCTACGATACAAAGCAGGTGGAATGTAAAGAACGCCCCGACGAGGAGCGGCTTGAGACGAACGGTGGGGGGAGTCTAGAGGGTGAACACTGAGGGAGAGGCTCTTCTGAGTAACACATTTCAGTCTCAGACAAGTCTCAGCCTGTTTCTCAGACTTCTCACAGCTAAGTCAGCCAAGTTTCCTTTTTTTTCAAAAAAACAAGAGGTATCAGAGCTCTACAATTACCTTTACACATTAATGCATCAAATGGAGTGGCTGAATGCCATTCAGTTTTGAGATATTGCAATTAAATTGTCATTTTCTGTTTGTGGTGAACAAATGTGCCAACACTGATCAGAATGGAGGTCATATTGTTATGTGGTTGCTAAGGTGTTCTAATGGGCTTTTAGGATGTTGCTAGGTGATCAGTGATGATTAAGATCAGTGTTTGACCAATATGGATTTTTTGATTGCCAATGTCGAGATCTTAAGATAGCAAGGAGGCTGGTGGTCAGTATAAAGCTAGTATGATATCACACCCTTTCACTTTAAATTAGAAATAACGCAAACATAACTGTAAAGGTTTTGCAGAATTACATATATAATAGATATGCAAGAAATGTATGCACTCTGAATGTCTGTTAAACAAAGACAGTGAACCTATAAAGACCAAGAATGCAATCACTGGTCAAGTTTTCAAAGCTGGCAAAGTAAATGTTTAAAGGAACCCAAAAATGAAAACGACTCAACATTTTCTCTGTGTAGTTTTAAGCCTTGATGAGTTTCTTTCTTCTGTAGAACACACACACAAAAAAAGATATTTTGAAGAATGCTGGTTGTTGGCACCCATTGACTTCTATAACAGGAAGTATGGATAGCCCGCTTTACACATTAATAAATATCTGGAACATTTCTGGAACGAGCATTGGTCACGCAGGCAAGGATGTTCTGGAATTTTTACGGAAAAGACCATTGACACATCGATTCCAGAATACCAGTAAATTCTAACATCATCAAGCATAAGCTAAACATAATAGGGGTTGGGCTTTTGTTGATGGTTTAACTTTTACTTAAAGCTTTAGCATAGCGCTGGTTGATTTTGGTCTAAAATCAAAATCTCGATTAACTGAACATTTGAACTCGATTACGATAAATAACTCCTTATTTATTTTATGTTTTTGCCCTCATAGGTCACTAACAAGTTGTTCAGTAAATATGCTCACATATAACAAGTGAGAGATTTTTGAATGAAGGGTGCATTACTTGATTTTAAAATAATTAGTAAACACACTAATTATTAAGTAAACACTAAGTAAACACACTATCTTTTATTATTTATGGTACATCAACGCTGCGCCACCCACTCTTGACACCACTACCAAATCGACCAATCACAAAGCATGTGCTACGTATCGTTGTGACGTGTAGTTACACTTATTTTGAGAGGTGTGCGGGTATGCGAAGGCTGTGCCGGACCATAAATGTGCACTTGGCAGAAGAATATTATCAGAAAATTATAATAAGTATAAAATTTATAATATAATAAGTAAAAATTAGCCTTTAAAGAGCGGGGTCACCACAAACACTAGGGAAAGTAATTAAAAAATTGACCTGGAAATAACTAAATCGATTATAGGTTCTAAATGTTGATTTCAATTACTATTCAATTAATCGCCCAGCCCTACTTTACCATTCATGCAGCTGCTTTTGTCACAGAGACATCCAAAGTCAGAACTGCCAATGGCTGCTAAATGTTTACAATTTGATTACATTACAAATTCTGTGGATGGCTAAGTATTGTGAACAACTTCGATGTAAACATACGGAGGAACACTTTCCCATGTCGAGATGTATGCACCGAAGCACGTGCAAGAGCGCCAGGCAGCTGAACGCAGGGCTCGCAGGAAAACTCACAACGGTTTATCATAAGCATTTAGTGATAATTTTTTCCCCAGTTGTCATTATAATGAACATAGAAGCGTTATCTGATTAACAGCTAGCAACTAAACCTGTCTGGAAAAGTATATTATTTTCATAAACAGCCCAGATGTGAATGCGTCTGAATGTTTTGATTGGCTTGAGTAGACATCTTACGTCATCACAGTCTAAACGCTCTTTTCGACAAATTTCCTTCTGTGATCACACAGAGCAGCAATCTGGCAAATTCGTGTAATGTTACAACTTCATTTTCCAGAAAATTGTCAGAACGAATTCACTGGTATTATTTAAAAAAAGGGTCCGTTCACACATGATTTCTTTCTGTAAAATTGCAGGTAATTTTCCAGAAAAGTCTGTATGTGTGAAAGAGGCTGAAGTGAGCAAGTGACCAGCATTCTTGTAAACATCTTTTGTGTTCAACAGAAGAAAGAAACTTAAATAAGTTAAGAAAAGTTAAGAGTGAGTAATCTTTCATTTTTGGGTGAACCCTTTCATATACTTTAGTATTTTTATAGAATTGCTTGATGCAGATAATTAAAATATGAAAACGCTGACAGGTATTATTAACTGCCATATACACAATGCAAGGATTGGTATTGGTCAAAGCGGGATATTTATTTTGACAGCACTAAGAATTATGAGCAGGTGGACAGGAGATTCAGTCTCAGCCTTCATTAGTTTGCCATCTTTGTAAAACCAATCTGTCTAATAAAAAAAGCAACTATTATAGCACTTTTTCAATATGCTGTCAACGTTCAGAAATCAGATTTGTTCAAAAGTGCTTGAATATCTGTTAAACATTTAATTGTGTGCAACATTGCATACTTAAAGCTGTCGACACTGTCGACATTTATTACTGTGCAAACAAGTCTTTAAATACATATGAGTCATCATCGCTATATCACTCCAGCAGTAATTGATAACCCTTGATACTTACATTTCTTTATTTAACACACTTTATTTCTTTATTTAATCCAAGCAAAGTATAAAAGAGGAAAACAACTAATTCATCCAAAGGCTGCAATATGTATAAAGCTTACAGACTAAAGTTGTGATGAAAGACTTGAATAGACTAGAATATGGCTTTGGTTTATAAAATGTAGCTAATTTTGTAGTCTCCCAATGACAGAAAGTCTTACTGTTAAAGGGTAAGTTCACCACAAAAAAGAAAATTATGTCTTTAATTACTCATCCTCATGTTTTTCCAAACCCCTGAAACCTTCGTTCATATTCGGAATACAAATGAAGATATTTTAGATAAGAATCTTCCTCATACTCAATTCTCCCTCATACACATTTAGTTCAATTGGAATATTATCAAGCGATGAGAATGCATTTTTGCGAACATAAAACCTGTCACAACTTTATTCAAGTTTCCTCTCCTCTTTGTCTGCATAGGGTGAGTGTCAACATGTCGCAGCTCTGACATATTACCTCAGATTAGGGATTAGTCTAAAGAGTAGTCAGGGTTAAATGGTTATCATGCATTCATTTTCAAAATTCTATTAAAAAATTACTAGTTTACAAAAATCATCCTTATATTTTAAAGCGATATTTATTGCTGCAAAGTAACCAAATAATACAGCACAAAATAATAATAAAAAACAAACAATAGTCAATTTCTCTTTGGACTTAAAAATAAGTTGCTGGCATTTAAACATAAATAATAATTTTACACTGATTATAAATGACAGAACAATGAATAAGAATAAATAAATAAATAGTATTTTTCTAATGTGAATCTAAGCAACATATTAGCCTATTTCCCTTTAAAGGAGTACAAATGTAGTCGAAGACTACTGAACCTCTGTCTGAAAGGCACTTTTGATCAACTATATTATGAACTTGTTTGGTATTTTCGTTTTGTATTTTTTGTCCTTTGGAGTAGAAATGTGTATATTCCATACAAATTATAGAGCTGAACAGTCAGTTCTTGTCACTTGACTCGTGCCATTCTTTTAACTAGGTGTGCCTGGAAAAGCTTGAGTGCATCATGCTGCGTGCGAACCGCGTGCTGTTCCAATATGCGCAGAAGAAAAGAAATAACAAACTTGTGTGTGCAAAAGACGTGATATGTGAACAGCCTTTAGTTAATAGCCTCAGCCATAGCTAATACAGTGTATGTGCGTATTAGGGTTGGGCAATTTGGCATCGTACAATGTCTAATGTGAAACATCGCAATGGACGATGGCATTGTCATCATTGGTGTTTGGTTATGAATAATTATTTTATTCATAACGAATTTATTATTTGTAGCCTACCATTTTAACTACCTGACCTGCATGGTCAGACACTGTTTCACGTTACCTGATAGATTTAAAAGACAGAAGAGTCATTAGATAGAGACAAGATTAACAACGGGGCCTACGTATGTATTATCGGCCACTATAGCAATGGATGATGGCATCATCTATCGACCCAACCCTAGTGCATATTAGTATACATACAAGCTTGGAACATTAAACTAGCGCACATTGGCATAACTTTGTTTAGTTGCAGCAGTTTTGTTCCTTGCAGAAACACTGTGTTGAGAGTCAAGACACCTTTATGACTAATTAAACGTGAGGAATTAAGCGTGGTTAATAGTGAAATTGTTTAATCGTTGCATCCCTACCTCAGATGCGCCTGTGCTTTGTATCAAACAGAGGAAGTTGCGTGCATGCAGACTGCTTGTGAACGTGCACCCTATACTGACACTGAGAAGTCAATAAAACATATATTTTTGCTTTATATGCACAAAAATTTATTATTTTAGTTCGATAACATTCCAACTGAACCACTGAAAAAATATGTTTATGTTTTTAACATTTTTCTAAACTTTGATTGAAGAAAGAACCTTGCTGTCTATGGAGGATGAGGGAGCTCTCATATTTCAACTGACACATCTTCATTTGTGTTCTGAAGATTAACGAAGATATCGGCGGTATGGAGTGACATAAGGGTGAGTAATTAACAACTGAATTTTCATTTTGGCTGAACTGACCCTTTAAAAAAAGAATATTGGTGCATCATTTATGTTTGTAGAACAAATCAGATGTGCATCAAAGTTTAATTCCAAGGGCTCAGAGCTTGTTGAAATCACTAATCCCAGGCATGTGCAATAACAACAGAGATAAAATAACTATTTGCACACAATTACCAGACTAAATCTTCTTGGCTGCATCTCAACCTGTCAACTCTGTGTAAAGTTAAAGGGGGAAGTTTATTTCTGTAATGTAACAGTGAGAGATAAGATAAAGAGATAATTGTAGCCATAAACACAATAACAAAACATGATAATGATATCTATGGAGACGTGAAAGAGTTCAATAACCAACAGTGCTGCTTTCACTGCCAGGAATCGGGATGGTCCAAAACGCTTGCTTTGTAAATAGACTTTTTGACAGTGCCAAAGCAGATGATTTCAACTCAGCTCAGCTAATTCAGCATATTTCGTATAATCTAATAATGAAGTATTATGACCCAGTACAAGGGCAGTGGCCGAGTGGGTACAGTAAAGATCTGCTCTGAGCTGGGCTTCTTCCACATATGCTAAATACAGCATAGGCTTAATCATGCACACACACATACACATGCAGGAGAGTTGGATCTGGTCATCTGCCACCCCCTACGACACCCTTCCCCCATGGTGCATCGGTGCACACTCACAAATACCTTTCACAGGAAACCAACGCAGCTGTCTTCTCTACTACAGTTCATTAAAAGCTCAGTGTGGTTTAAGGTTACAGTAGACGCTGCTACAACAATCATAAAGTCTCCATGATGTAAGATGACTTGAGCTGAACTCTGACCCAGGCACAGGATACGAACATGGGCACTGATGGACGAACGTGATCTAATGAGGGGATTCATATACGCGTACTGGTTTAGGTACACAATATCACACCTATTGCTTCCTGCTATGTAAATGAAGGCACTGGGAAGCAGCTTTCCGTGAGGTGTTTAAAACTGTTTTTAAATTGCAGCACAATGTATACAAGATTTTTTTTTTTTGCCAATGTGTGAGAATGGCTTGTAATGAAACTTAATAAAAGTGAGACCATACTCAAATTTCTAGATTATCTATAAAGCTTATATAAAGCATACGTTTTGGGCAGGAATCAAAGGTATGTGACGTATATCAACCAGTAGTGTAATGTAACAAATTACAAATATTCAAACTATTGTAAATTGAGTGTTTTTTCTCAGACATTGTCATTTACTAAGTAGTTTTAAATATGTGTACTTTTACTTTGCCTTGAGTATATTTTAGTGCAGTTTTGGTACTCTTACTCCACTACTTTACTTCAACCTGCAGCCACGACTTCATTTTTTCTTGTCTATGGGAATTAGAAAAATGAGTCCTCTGATTCCTGTCTAGTCAAAACGCACATATAAGGTAAATTGCATCATAAATGAACTTCCTCAAGCCATGCGCAATTTATAACTGCAGCAAACTGTTTGGAAGCAATAAAAGTGTCCAAGAAGACGTACAAAATCTTAGCACCCATTGACCAGTGACTGTTAAGATGCATGTCACTGATGAGAAGATGACAGATGTTTACTGTATGATGACCGAAATGGCCTTAAACACCCAGCAGGCACAAGACGTTAGCATGACATCAGAATGCTGTTGTACCCCAACGTCGTGGGGACGTTGCACTTTGTTTGGAAATGAAAATCGTGTTGACATCAGAACCCAACATCAGGCCGACGACGTCAATGTCCAAGCTAAAAGCAACCAAATATCAACTTCTAATGATGTTACAGCTTGACGTCGTGTGGACGATACCACTATGACGTTTATCAAACGCTGAATTTTGGATTAATGAATGTCAGTATTTGACGTCAATATGACGTTGGTTTAAAATGTTGGCTTGACACTGGATTTTAGTCCCTTTCTAACAGAACCTAAAAATCGACCAAATATCAATGTCATTTGATGTTGTTATTGGGCATCAAAATAATATTGCCCTAAATCTAACCTAATATTAATGTCTTATGACACTGTGTGCCTGCTGGGCAATAACTAAATGCACTACAGAATATTACGTTTACACACATCCACAAATTACACGTAAATGCATCAGCTTTTTACAGCGTAATGCTCACTTACTTTTGAGTACTTTTGAAAGGTTGCCTTTTTTTACTCAAACTTTGAGTAATATTTACAACAGATACTTTTATTCTACTTGCACTACATTTTCAGGCAAGTAATGGTACTTTTAATTAAGTATGATTTTCAGTACTCTTTCCACCACTGATGTCAACTAATGTATGCCCATCAGGCACAGAACATCAACATGACGTCAGGTTGACATCAGAACCCAACATCAGCTCGACGTCAATTTCCAACGTCCAACCTAAAATCAACAAAATATCAATGTCTAATGATGTTACAGCTTGACGTTGTGTGGACGTTACCACTATGATGTCTATTTGATGTTGGATTTTAGGTTGCAATATCTGATGAATAAATGTCATTAATTGACGTCAATATGATGTTGGTTTATGATGTAGGCTTGAAGTTGGATTCAAATATGAACATTATGTGATGTCGCTATTGGATGTCAAAATATGACGTCCTTAGACACTGGCCAGACATTGAATTCTGGTCACCTGAAGTCACAACCTAAAGCTTCTAATATGAACATCTTATGACATTGTGTGTCTGCTGGGATGTTAACATTCTGTGTTTTATTACCTCACAGTGCAAAGCTTGTGTAGACATCCAGATTGATATGATTAGATGCTGTCCTAATTTCAGTTATTTCACCACTGTCAATTTTGTTGAGATCATTTTGTTGTTAGGAGGAAAGCTTACAGTACCATACATTTTTATCTAAACATCAAATCACTCCATTGTGGATGTTATTACCATTATATCTTACTACAAAGTTATTTCTGATCTTTTTTTACTTCATAGTAAAAATTATAAAGAATTTGTCAGTACATCATGGCCTAGAATGATTTTCATTAACTTGTTCCTTATTTGTGCACAAGCAACAAGTTGCTGCATCTGCTGTTTTTTAGAGGTTGCTGAATTCTACAAATAGCCTCTTTAGGGCATATTAACGTCCAAAAATGAGGTTAGAAATTACAATAATGAGCATCCGCACTACCAGATGCTATTATGATGTTTATTTTAAGCATGCAGATTTGTTGTTGTTGTTGTTGTTGTTGTTATCTGTTACTTTAAATGTTGGAATGGATTCTGATGTCAATGGCGATATCATTTTTCAGATGAAAAAAAATAAATAAATCAACATTCTAAAAGTGATTCCAATTTTGTTTCTCTATGCCATTTGTTGTGCTGTGGAGTTTATCCTCCATTGTGTGAAAAACCAATAACTCATTTACAAACCTGAATAACCTTTTTTCGAGAAGCAATTTTTGTCCATATAACACAATTTCATATATTCAAAATCATATTTTTGATTGACCGCCCATAGGTGCAAAACACTATAGTTCACAAACACCATCTAGTTCTGACAATTCTCTTGAAAGCGGAAGTGAATATAATATTTGGAGCGTTTAGGTGAGTCAGCTGTCTAAATATGGTACCTGATTTCCTCTCAGTTAGCTCATCACCTGCTTTGCCAAGACTGTGCACTGTAAAACAGTGACTGAAGAGAGCTGATTAAAAACCACTAAGTTTTAAAAGAATAACACCGAACCCCCAGCCCAGCCCCTCTCTTTCCATAACTCAGGCTGTATTTGTGTATCAAGTTGCCATGTAAACATAACAGCTGCTTGGATCTGGGTTGCGCGGAATTCCATTCCCATTCCTTTATTTTTCTTTGCGGTGGGTGTGTAACCAAATTAAAAGGTTGATTTGGACCACATAGCATTATGGGGCTTTGTCAAAACAAGTGAACAAATGGTTTTGAATTTGCCCACAGGTTTAAAGCTGATCCGTTCCTTAAATGAGCATATCTAGCTATCTATAATTAACACATCTGTGGTGTTTTGAGGAGATGTTTTGAGGTCAAACATTGATTTCAGCATGCCCACGTTGGGACTTGGAGCCAACCTTTAGTTTTTTAATATTAATTAGATTTTGTGACAGTGGGGGTGGGCTATATGGCAAAAATATGATTTCATGATTCATGATTTTATCCCGATTCTTTCTGATGTTGAGTTTACTATTCTGCAAGTTGCCTGAGCAGTACAGTCTAACTAATTCCCCTCTTTTAAAAACAAAGACTAACAAGTTAACAAAATATAAATTAAGAAGAACGGTTGAGGCTCAAGACAAAGCGGGCAAAGATATAAATCTGTTATTTTTTGTAATTAAATTAATAAAACAAAGATTTACATTACAAATATGCACAATATGCAAATAAAACCAAAAGTGGTTTATCTTTCATGTACACTAGGTGTATTTATTATTTAGAAATGGAATAAAAAAAATCTAAAAATGAATTTATAAGCATCAAATGGATAGATCAAAAAAAAAATTTATTATGTCATCATTTACTCACACTCAAGTCATTTTACACCAGACATGTGGGTAACCCAGCAGTTGCTGGTATTTTTTCCTAAACAGTCAGATACTGTTTGGTCACCCACATCTTTCAGTGTATCTTTATGTGTGTGGGTGTGATATTTTGAAAAATTTGTAATAACTGACATCCATAATAGAAAAACTGATACAACTAAAGTCAATGGTTACAGGTTTCCAACCTTTTTCAAAATATCATCTTTTGTGTTCAACAGAAAAACTCAAACTGGTTTAGAATGAGTCAAGGGTGAGCTGACGACACAATTTTTATTATTTGTGTGTGTGAAATATCCCTTTAATAAAAAAAAACAACAGTATGTTGATTATATTAGTCTGTGTCCCTTTAAATCCTATACACATCACAAATTTGTCTTTATTTGTTTTCTTTCACTTTCAACACAAAAAACTAATGTTTATTAGAAAATCTTTTGTGGTTTTGACAGGTTCGGCACAATCAGATGTTAAAGATAAAGATAATTGCGCTCTTCCCGTGCGTGTATGTGTGTGTGTGCTGGAAAAAAATACAGAGCCACATTTGCCATTAATGTTTAACTGGCATGGCTAAACCTAATGTACATTTGACAAGTGCTGTGAGTGTAACTCTACCAATCTGTTACTATTTTATGAGAATTTATGTTGTGTTGTATAGTTAATTGAGAAATAGCCACCAGTATTACAATGGTACAACGAGCACGACACAACAATATTTCTTTAAAATCTTATCATGAAGACAATTTAATCGTCCATGATCAAAAAAAAAAAAACATCACAGCGCACACCCCTACATGATAAGCCCCAAGAAACATTAAGCAACAATAACATGAATGAATTCATTTTCATGAGCTTCATCACCTGTCTGTTTTAGAAGGGTAAACTATACTACATCAATACAGTAGCCATGGTGAAAGAACCAGTAAAAGCACAGCAGACTCGTGAATGATAAATATGCCTGGTTTTCCGATTATACAGTAAATGTGTGAGGCCCTGAAGATTTATTATATAGAATACTCAAAGTCTACATACACAAATAGCCCACTTTAGATAGGCTTATATTACCTTCCATTCATATTACTACTACCATAGAAACAGAAGCAATGAGTGAGCTAAAATAAATGTAATGTCGCTTAGCACTATCAAGATGCCTCATTCAGCTTTTTTCAAAAGCAAAGATAATAAATTAGTTTGAAGGCCAACAAGTAGAGTCTTTTTACATGTCAATGTTTAATTATACTATTATATACAGTTCAAAAGTCTTTCATGCATATAAGGCGTCCATTTATTTAGGCAATAAATACAGTAAATTACTGTACTCAAACTGTCTTAAATTTGAATGTTATGTATTCCTATGATGACAAAGCTGCATGTTCAGGAGCCATACTTAAGCCACTGTTTTATCACCAATACAAAACAGGAGTGTTTAATGCACTCTTGTCAAATAAAATAAATTATTTCTGATTTAAAAGTAGTTTAGGGCTGAACCAATTAAGTTAGATTGAGACAAAATTACCTGAAAATGTATGGGAAATGGAATACATACATACAGTGGGGAAACCTGTATGGTAATCATCATCTTTGCCATTCCATACAGAGGCCCACTGATTACACACCTGTTATCAGGGCCCTGAGTTTCATACAAATTTGCTTTCTGAGAACTCATTTACACTTGCTAATAAACTGCCTTTTCATCAGTCCAATCACAAGTGTATGACACCAAACAAACTGCACTTCCGCCATATGAGTTTTTGCACTGTCCTTACAACACAATTTTTACATCAGAAGTGTCTGTAGTCATTCATACACACTGTAATCATGCAATCCAGTTTTCTGTCTATGCAGATGATCCACATTAGCATACAGCAGTGCAAATCCAAGACATGTATTGAAACAGAACATTCAGTCAGTTGTATTTTGGCATGGGAAGAAACATGTCATAATTTTCACTAATTGTCTATGTAAAGCTATAGTCAACCAGTACAACTGACAAATCCACCTATAAAAAACATCCTTACAATAACATTTGTTTAAAAGTTCTCAATGTTTTCATGTATTTATGCATAAATTTATGTTGTAATGTATTATAGCTTTTAAAACTTTGAGACATTCTGATTGTCTTTAATTTAATATTGTTTATGCTACATTGCATTCGTGAAAAATATTCTGTTTTGGTTTGATTTTCAAAGACTTTTAAATTAGTATGTCATTGTGAGTGTCAATTAAATAAATGACACCAAAAAATGTGCTGTTTTTTTATTTAGCTTTTTTTTTATCTAGAGCTAAATAAATATTAATAAATACATTTATATTCTATTATTAAATAAAATAAACATTAACCTTGATTTAGACCTAAATCAAAAAATATTTTTATTAAATATTTTTTTGAACATTAGGAAACAAAATTACATTAAAAAAAATCTTTTTTTAAGAAAGATTGTGTTATTAAAAATATGCATGCGTATAACTAGAGTTTGCTTTATTTTAACACATTATGTAAAATTAATTTTAATTTTAATTAGGCAAGTAAAAAAATTCCACTGGTTATTACAGAAAATTATTAGCGTTTTGCCCTGTGAAAGTCTGAAATTTCATTGATAATGGTCTTAAAAAGGCCTTAAAAATTCTTATATTTGACGTGATGAAACCGGCATAAACCCTGTTTTTACCCAGACATTCAAAAAGAATATATTTTAGAGCAGTAACCACTATATCGTCAAACCATGAACCGTGATATTTTTATCCAAGGTTATCATACCATCAGAATCTTGTACCGGCCCATGCCTAGTTGTATAAAACATGTCAAACGTATCCGTCTGGGTGAGAATGTATAAAATTAAAGTATAGCCAGGCTTTAAAAAGGGACTAACACAGTTTCTACACCCACAAACGGGCCTGAATTAACATATTGAATAAAAATTTTTTTAGACTATTTACAATGAAATTATTTTAAACTACTTATGGAGTCAGACATATTAATAACAACCTTCTGACACTCAAGACTGAAGGCTAAAAGAGCGCAAGTGTGCAAACCAAACCCTGCGAAAACAAGCTAACTGGACATCACACAGCCCAGGAAGCAGCGATTGGCCCCATCAATAATTAACTTCAATTACATGAATCATTCATTTCTCCTCCAGCCTGGACATGCACCTGTAACAACATATTTCATTACAGAAACCGGATCTCATGGCTTTGGAGATGCTGTGTTGTGAAGCTGCGTTTTGGGGACCATTTCAGAGCTCAGTGAAGCACCTGACAGACATGTCGCTCCACTGTTTTACCCCCTTCAGCTGAGAGACCCGTCACACAGCGCGACAAACACGCTCCCACTTTGACAGGCCTCATCTGTAACATCCTTGAACGGGAGCTGCAGAAAAGGTGAAATGATCAAAACTACCCACTGTTATAAATGGTAAAGAACGGGTCACCCAACATGATCTGTGTGTTGCATCAGGATCTGGCTCTCTCTCTTTGCCAATTACCCTCATTATCAGCTGCGCTTTCAGTGGCACGGACACTCTCGAATAAAGAGAGATCAATAGAAATGCACAGCCCAATGAGGGCCGACACCTGGACCGCATGCTATTGTCATGAAGAGGGCTCATTACCAGGCTCTCTGCTAAGCAGGTGTAACATTGCCACGGCGACGAGATGCAACTCTAAAAAAATTACAGCAGCTTTGGATGATCACAGTCAAGCTGTTGACAAACTGTTAGCGTCAACAGCCACCCCTGATCTCATTATGTTAATAATGCAAATGCAGATCTCATTTGCTCACAATTACTACAGTACAGTGTTTTACATCTATGACACAGCTCTACTAAGTTATAATAAAGTTTGACAGATGGAAAAAGTAAAAAACTGAATTTTGGGGGGAGGAGGGAGAGGGATTAATCATGTCAAAAAGAAAACTAATGAAGTATCAGAAATATGTTTATATTTGGAAATGGCACTGAAAGAGTGTGATTTATATTAAAGATTCATATCAGCTGTATAACAGGAAATTGAAAAACTTTATGAAAATATTAAATATTTGATGCTGTTTAAAATATACATTTACAATTTAAAAAAGGAAAAAAGCAGCTCAAATAATGATCACACTCTGAATTATGGAGATTTCTTTCATGAATAAAATATTTTTAGGCAACATGATTCACAGTTTCGCATTAACCACCCTGACCACACTAACTTGGAGGTGATCAAAAGTGGATTCACTTACATGTTTCACATTTCAGTAATATTCTCTAACAAGATTCTCTTGACAAATGTGACATTTTTGGCAAACGTTTATAGTATCACTTTATTTTGATGTCCCTTTAACCCATTTTGTTGAATTTAAGTTACATTGCACCTACATGCCAACTAATTCTCAATAGATTATATAAGTAGACTGTTAGGTTGGGGTTAGGGTTAGTGTAAGTTTACATACAGTTGAAGTCAGAATTATTAGCCCTCCTTTAAATTTTTTCTCTTTTTTAAATATTTTCCTAATGTTATTTAACACAGCAAGAATTTTTTACAGTATTTTTTCTTTTGGAGAAAGTCTTCTTTGTTTTATTTTGGAGCCCATTTAAGCTGTTTTTGTTCCCCGATAATAAACCAAACAAACCATCGTTATACAATAACTTGCCTAATTACCTTAACTTGCCTAGTTTTAAATGTCACTTTAAGCTGTATCAGTGTTTTGAAAAATATCTATTAAAATATCATTTACTGTCATCATGGCAAAGATAAAATAAAGTAGTTAAAAACTATTTTGTTTAGATATGTGTTGAAAAAAATCTCTCCGTTAAACAGAAATTGGGGAAAAAATAAACAAGGGGGCTAATAATTCAGGGGGACTAATAATTCAACGGTACTTGCAAGGTTTCTTATAGTCAGTTAAATGTCTGTTAAAGGAGCCGTATCAGCAGGTATCAAGCAGACACTACTACTCAAATGAGAAGGAATTGGTATTTAGTCAACAAAATGTGCAATAGGGACCATCAAAACAGTGTAACCAAGTTTATTTGTTAATATATTCTCATAATCTCCTAACAATTAAACAGACTAAACATTTGTAGTTTTTAAATGCTGTATTGAACTCGGTTTTGTGTTAACATCTTGAAATCTTCCTACAAAAACAGATTTTCGCCAATGACTCTTTGACAGCCTGCAAACACATTAGTGCAGATAAGACAACCAGATTTAAACCGGATGACAAAAAAGAAAATGTAATTTCCTTCAAGATAGCGAAAGAGCAATTCCATGCAAATGACAATCTTGTCAAGAAAAAAGTTTTCGCCAAAATAGCGATAAATATTGAATTTTTTTTGTGCAAGCATTTTACAGTGCTTTAAAAATACTCAAAAATGTCTATGTTAATGTTTTCAAATAATTATAATTAAATTACCAAAATTACACAAGTGGCAATTTTACATCTGTCACATCCATAACAGAGCTCAACACCAAAACATGTCAAATAAAATAAAATTAATTGTTTTTCTTCCATAATAAACCAATTCTTATCCTTTCGATAAGCATTTTTCTTTAGGATTGTGCAGTTTAATTCATAGAATTACTACAAGGTATGTTGCACACTGTAAACTCGCAGACTTATCTGGTCTTTTATATTTAAAATATAACAAATGTTTACGGATTGATATTTTTCTGCTTCTATAACTCTGTGGTTAGCTGTTATAAACAGATGTTTCGATATAATGTTAACATACTTTTTTTGTGAATTTAAGTTTTGAGATTGTAGTGCAAATGTCACATAGGACAGCTCAGAAGTTTAATAGTCTAATAAGCAACAGATAATCTAAGAGTTTGAAAAGTTGCGCCGCTCGTTGTTCAAACCCGCATCACTTTTATAGGGCTCCGCTCTTCTTGACTGACTTCAGCAACCTGTTGATGCGTTCAAACCTGAAGCTCCGAGTCCCAGAGAACACTGACAAGGCGGAAAGCGGCACGTAAAGTATATCGGATGGATCGATTTTTTAATTAAAACAATTTTACCATGAGCTCTTCAATCAATCCAAACCGGTCCACATCAGTCAACCCGAAACAACTCAAGCGCGTCCACGAGATTTAAAGCGATTCACGGAGCGAACAAAGCGGCTAAGTAAGTCCTGCCGCTGGATTAAAAACACTTTCTGCTTTTAGAGAAAGTTTAGCCAGTTGGTAAGCTGGTCAGCTCGTCAATTAAACCAGTTAATTCAGATATTAATCTTACCGTCGCGATAACCAACACCCCAGGCTTTCAGCGCACAAATAAAGCACACTTGTATTTGTTTTGTATTAGTTTGAACGATTTCAAAACAAACAGACAGAAGTTGGCGAAGCAGATGAGCTAACCAACTAGCGTGCTAATGTGACTCCAACAGGCAGCAAAGGGCGTGAAAACACGTCCAGATGTACATTACTCAACCTCCGTGGCCCGACACATTTACATTCAACTCATTTTTGATCTCTCCAAGCAGTAAAAAGATATTCACCTCAGCCTTGTGCTTAGATCTGCCCTGGCTTTACTGTTCTTTTCCCTCTCTCTCTCCTCCAGTTGCTGCTGCTGCTGCTGTTGCTGAGTGTTGCTCCCGTTGGTAAGTAACTGTCTCCACGACTACAGTCACTATGGCGAGCGGGGGTCTCGAGGCAACTGTTGCTACCGTCCTCTTCATACGTCAAGGGCTAAAAAGCGAGAGTGGGAGGAGTCCGGTGTTAGCCCCTCCCCCTAACGCGCTCTGCACCGGGTTGATTCCCGCGGCGAGCGGCACACATACGCGCCTCGGATCTGCACTTTCTCCGCCAAAACATGTCATTTTGCCGCGCTAACTGCCAGCGGAAGTTGATAAACTGCTCAAGAAGTTCTTGGGTTACATTTCTTTCCGCGTGGGTTGCCAAACTATAGCAGTAAAGAAAAAAGAAAGACAGAATCAAACCTACATTCTACCATGTCTGAATCATGCAGCTTTGTAATACAATCTATAAACTTTAAAAGTGTGTGTGTGTGTGTGTGTGTGTGTGTGTGTGTGTGTGTGTGTATGTATGTGTGTATGTATGTATGTATGTATATATATATATATATATATATATATATATATATATATATATATATATATATATATATATATATATATATATATATATATATATATACCTGTCAGGTATACCGATACTCTTAGATCATTTTCAGGCGTAGTTCCCCATAGTCACCGCATTGTGGCGGTATATCCCTGCAGTAGAATTAACACTCATCCAGTATGCACTGAATTGCCTACTACTTTATATGTAGTTTAAATCAATATATTTTAATGGCATTTTTATGATTAAAACGTTGATCACGTCATAATATAACAATAATAATAATGATGATGAATAATAAAGGTGTAAAGTAGAACATGGTGTCTAGTTACATAAAAGCACACTCACCTCTTGACAGTTCACTGTATATGTTGAAAGAAATGAAATAAAAGAGTATCATTTGCATATTTTCGTTTATTGTTTTATTTTATATTCTTGTCTATTAAACGTTGAGGACATTATGTTATAGATCATTTGTGGTTGTTTATTATTTTTATTATTAAAAAATCATATACATACACGTATCCAATTTATTAAATTAATCCAATTTAAAAGCAACATAAAAATATTGAAAATGCTAATAAATAAATAAACAAATAAAACACCCCCCCTGCCATTCTGCTGTACTGTTTAGCAGTAATGATACGTTTAGACAGATTGAATTATTGTTTACTCCAGTTTTTTGTTCTTGTTTATTATGAGATTTTACTAGAGATTTTGTTCATAATAAAACTTTTTATAACAATTTTGAAGCCATGTTAAAACTGTCTTGCAGATATTAAATCTGTTCAAATGCACAGCATAATTAACATTTAGTGAGATGTTTAAAAACTCCATTTAACAATCAATGTGCTGCCTAAAAATATAAATAAATTAATAAATCATTTTAAATTGTTATTGTGTTGCTTCTGTCCTTCAAACCAGTACATTTTAGCCATTTAAAATACCAGAAAGAAGTTATTATTCTCTATTTAGTCTCTTTAATATATTCAAATAAGTACAGATCAGATGAAGTGCTTAATGCTGCTTAAACTTTGCGCTGAATGACAATGAAACACCACCTATATTTTATATTCACAAGTTATTTGAAACATTACAGTAGACACTTTACTTGCATTTAATATAATAGTAATTATATATTTGAAAGATCAGATGCAAAAACCTCTAATGCCACCTGATATTTTCTCCTAAAATGAGCATTTTTCTCAGCTTCCTATGTTTATGTTCAAGTATTTCAATTTAAAGGCAATGAAAATAACTTATTCGTCACTATAAAAGTAAAATTTCTGAGCCTATACACAAGAGTCAGAGCAAATGCTAATTTTAGAAGAAAATATCCAAATATCCAAACTCTTCATATACAGTTGAAGTCAGAATTTTTAGCCCCCCTTTGAATTTGTTTTGTTTTTTAAATATTTCCCAAATTATGTTTAATAGGCCAATTAAATTTTCACCGTATGTCTGATAATATTTTTTCGTCTGGAGAAAGTCTTATTTGTTTTATTTCAATTAGAATAATAGCAGTTTTTAATTTTTAAAAGCCATTTTAAGGACAAAATAATAAGCCCCTTTAGGCCAATTTTTTTTTCGATATTCTGCAGAACAAACCATCATTATACAATAACTTGCCTAATTATCTTATCCTGCCTAGTTAACCTAATTAACCTAGTTAAGTCTTTAAATGTCACTTTAAGCTGTATAAAAGTGTCTTGAAAAATATCTAGTAAAATATAATTTACTGTCATCTTGGCAAAGATAAAATAAATCAGTTATTAGAAAAGAGTTATTAAAACTATTATGTTTAGAAATGTGCTAAAAAAAACTCTCTGTTAACAAAAATTGGGGGGGGGGGTGGGGATAAACAAGGGGGCTAATAATTCTGACTTCAACTGTGTATACGGTCAGTTTTTCAATCTACAATTACAATTTCAAAACTACAATTTCAAAACACAAAGAATGAAAAATAAATAGGTTACTGACTAAATAATACATATGCACAGTGTGTCATTTCTTTTTTGGTGTCACTTTGAACCCAACTGTGGCTCTAATGATGTGGTTTTAGTTAGCATACCAGGTTACAGTGTCAGCCACTGCCAAGCTGAACTATAGTTAACCAGTGATATACGGCTCCAGTGAACAGCAGGTGGCGCTGCTCTTTTCCGGGATTTTTGTGGGCGTGTGCGCGATTGATTATTGGCGCGCTTCTCTCTCTCACTCTGCGTTTATGAGCAGGCGTGAACTTCATCAGGTCAACCGGTGTGGGTTTCTGTCTGTCTCACACATGAATAGAAACATCATAGAAGCATTAATTGTCTCTCTCGCATCACGATTCACAACTGATTAAAATCTATCTCTGAATCTGGCATTTGCATGAAACTTTACTTTCGGTGACAATTTCAACACCTGGACGCCCAATAATACACCATTGGTGAGTAACATCTTTACAACTTTCTCATGAGAATTAATACTTAAGTCTTATTTTAGAGATGCAATTAAATCTTTATGTAATTCCTACAAGTTGCTGGTGTTTACATTTACGTCATTAGCGACCAAGCAAGATCTTCCGGTTGCCACGTGATCTTGCATATCTAATGTTATTTAAAGTAAAAAAAGCTAATTTAATACTGATCAAATAATCGCTAATTGGTTCGATCATTCGTTGCAAAATTTTAACCTATAAGACTTAATTTATAAAGCAACACAACAACAGTAGGCATATTTAATCATTTTGGAACACGAAATTAACAATGCAATAAAAATAATAAATAAAACATAAAAAAATATAGACAATAAACATTAAATAAATTTAAGCAGCTCTCGACATAAAAAAACACAAAAAAGTAGCCGAGTCACAGATACCACTTCCTTAAATTGCCTGGTAACTCAATCAGCAGCCTCCTCTGGCAAATTGTAGTACACTGATGAGGGTGTAAGGGCGCGCACACACACACACACACACACTGCACTGATGATGAATGTCAATGACCGCGAGTAACCTTCCTCCCGCGTGGCCTGATGCTGCTGCTCTGGATTCGGCGTTGAGGATCTGGTAGTCCTTCAGCGTCACGTGATCGTCGTATGGTAGTCATGAGCCGCGTTGTCATTGGCTGATCAAGAGTCTGACTATCTTGGAGAGAAGCACCATCATCATCATCGCCAGATTTCAAAATACCGATTAATTATTTACAGTAGGTAGCTGAGGCAAGACATTGCAGCATATATACACATTAGCAAACCTTATTAGAACACAGATTAGAACTATGACGATGGATTAAAAAAGCAGAGTTACTGGGTTAGATTTGTATTGACAGTCCAACCCTTTGTGGGTAGAGAACCTGTCAAAAGTGAACCTATCAAAATGCATATAGATGATCGGCTTATAAGTTATTTTTGTATTAACTAAAACTTCTCTATTGGAGCACCTCTAAAAGTTTAAGCAATACAATTAACAAAAGAGCTACGATCTGCAAGTCTTCTGACAAGCCCAATGATTATAGGTTTGAATTGACTTCACGAATACTAGAAATATTATTCTATATAAGATGCACTACATCTGCCATTTATCATTACACACGATCTATCCGTGTCAGTTGTTGCTTCACTCACATTCAGAAATAATCTCACATGACCTTATGGGATAGTAAAGTTTCAGTGGATGCGCATTTCTTGCCTTTTTTCACTGTGGATTTTGACATATTCTCGATATTGTTTTTCGCATACTATATAGTATGCATTTGCAAATGCACCATGTGTACACTACCTCACAAGTCTTGTCTCCTAACCAAGTTTTAGAAGTAACAAATAATAACTTGACTTTTAGTTGATCAGAAGTGGCTTATATAAAAGGCAAAGGCCTCTAGATTACGCTTCTTTTACCAAATTAAAATATGATCATGCCTTGATTTTTAATTATTTAATCAGGGCAGTAAGGTCTGACTTTGCTTAGACGAAAGTCTTGTCACTTAACAGAAATAATGTACAGTATAGAATATAAAGTCATGCTGCAGTGGAAAAATAATAAATATTGTGTATGACTCTCATGAACTTGGACGACTGCATCTATACATCTCTGCAATGACTCAAATAACTTATTAATAAAGTCATCTGGAATGGCAAAGAAAGCGTTCTTGCAGGACTCCCAGAGTTCATCAAGATTCTTTGTACTCATCTTCAATGCCTCCTCCTCCTCTCTTACCCCAAACATGCTCAATAATGTTCATGTCTGCTGACTGGGCTGGCCAATCCTGGAGCTCTTTGACCTTCTTTGCTTTCAGGAACTTTGATGTGGAAGCTGAGGTATGAGAAGAATTTGCCCTGTTCTGCTGTTTGTAATGTAATGGGCAGCACAAATGTTTTGATTCCTCAGGCCATTGCCATCCACTTTGCAGATCTCTCGCACGCCCCATACTGAATGTAACCCCAAACTATGATTTTTCCTGAGCTTTCCTGAGTCTAGTTTAACAGTTGATTCATCAGAAAAATCTACCCTCTGCCACTTTTCCCGATCAACTAGAAGTTAAGTTATTATTTGTTGCTCTTACAACTGGGATCGACAAGACTTGTCAGATTGTGTATTCCAATGCCATTTGGAAAACATAAGGAAGTTCAACCAGCAGACACTGGACTTCCTGTATTTTAGGTGGGTTTAGTTGGCGATGAGTAAAAAAGGAACAGGGGACTTATTTGACCCTGCTTGGATTGATTGTTCATCTTTTGCATTTGCATTTACCCATAAAATAGAAGCACAAAAATTGTAAAATGAGCACTCATCCAACAGAACCTTACTACTTACAACTAATTTTGTAGCTGTCAACACATGCAAGCTCTTCTTATCGTCATGTATTTAAGCAACAATTGTATTGTATGCAGACTTTTTCTTCTTTTCAACAAAGACAAATTGGTGTTTCATTTGACTGGATGGGCTACCGCCACCTTGAAACTGGAGTAGCATTAATGCTGCTCGGTAGACTAAGCAGAGCGTTCTGAGAAATGCAAATTCTCACCTTACAGGCTTTTTAAGATAGTCAAATGAAAAGATCTTGAAATAGTATGTGGCTGTTGGTAAAGTGAATGTAATGAGCCATTGAAAGGGAGTTACCTGGTGAGCTCACGGAATGAACCTCAAGTATAGTTAGTTTGAAGGTCTGACTCATTTGTTTCTGTGCTCAGTAGTGGTTTGGATTTTAATTGTTTCCAGAGACAAAGGGCCTGTCCCAATACCCACACTTGCGCTCTTAGCCAAATTAGGTTGCATGAAAGTGGCAGAAAGCAAGTGCTCAAGACTTTCAACGTAAAGTCCCAAAACAGTGACGTTGTGACTAGTGAGCATGTGTATTAATGATAGATATTCATGAGTACATGACAACCAAAACAACAATGGCGGAATACAGGACTGAATTTGAACAGAGGCCTGGTTTACCAAGCGACATATCCAAATTCTGACCCTGCATGCAAATACAGTGTCTTTAGTAATTTCCGTAAAGCTGTGTCCACATTGTACAACATTGTTGTCTGTACACAAAATCTTTCAAAACCACAAAGGAAACATCTTTTCAATTTCATTGTTGTGTAAACATAAACACATCACTTTTTATATTAACAAAACACATGTATTTAAATCAAGCAACAACATGAAAAGGCTTGATAATTGAATTAGATATTTCATACGGATTCAACAGACGTGTTCAACTGATGAATTAAAGTAGCATATTAGAAGTAATAGACTGTTTTCTCTTCAGTTTTACAGATGCAGAAATGTGATGTATGTGTTAAAAGTGTGTCATATACACTTACGTTATTACAACTGGCGCATCAAATGAAGTTGGCACTACATTATATTTTATTTTCAGACTGTCTGAAAAGCAGCAGACTTGTTTAAAAACGATTCTGCGGTAAGATAAAGCTAACAAATGAACTGTCTAACTGACATGATCTGGGGCTCGTTTTTAGAAAGGAGGTTAAGTGAAAACTCTGAGTATATTATTCCTGAAATTCTGAAGGACTTTTCATTTCAGGTTGGAGGTATGTCAAACACGAAAGAGTCAGAAATGGATTTGACCTGCCACTCTTTCTCCTGCTTGATCTCATTAAAATCAGAATACTCAGAGTTTCCCACAATTTGGGATTAACATATTCAGAGTCTTCACTTGACCTTCTTTTTGAAACAGGCCCCTGGAACACAGGTGTCAAACTCAGTTCCTGGAGGGCCGCAGCTCTGCACAGTTTAGTTCCAACCCTAATTAAACACCTTATTAAACTAACTAAGTGCCTTTGGTTTGTTTGATACCTACAGATAGATGTGTTGAAGCAGGGCTGGAACTAAACTTTGCAGAGCTCTCCAGGAATTTATTTTGACACCCCTGATCTAGAACATCTTACATACACCATGTCTTTTTTTGACGTCTGCCAAGCACACATTTGACTGATATCTTGCACTACTTCAGACATGAAGAAGATATTGACTTTGTGACTCGATGCAACAATTATTACGTCTTTAAGGCTATGCAAACACTATTTTACACAACCTGGAACTAGACATGGTCCGACATAAGATTCTGACGGTATGATAACCTTGGATCCAAATATCACGGTATTGAGATTACTGCTATAAAATATATTAATTTGAAATGTCTGGGTAAAAAATAAAACCCTTTATCCTTTTGTACACAATATATTTTAATTTGTGAAACATTTAAAATATTTTGAAGCACTAAACATGTCAGGCTAAATAAATCAAATGAATAATTGACTTCTGCTGTCTTCATTTGTTTCAAAAACACTGATATTTTTACAATTCAAAATGGCATCTTTGGAGATCTTTTCTGCTGGAGATATTGCTGTGCTAAAAAAAAAATGTAAATAAAGAAAATCGTACTCGTACCTTATGAACGGTATAGCAGAAAATTTTAGCGGTTTTAAAACCTTTACTTTTCCAAACCGCGGTATACCTTGAACACGATTATCATCTCTGGAACTGCCATGTGTCTTATCCTCCTTTGTCATTTTGTTGAATCTCTTGTATTTATTCTCCTACTGCATGTGTGAATCAGAGGTTCAGGGCTAAAGAGTAATTGATGTAAAAATAGGTATTAATCTTTTGCCGATGTGGTGCTTCACAGTATTACTCTACACTGTAACAAAAAAAAAAAAAAAAAATTTGGTTGCACACAATCGATTCATGTTGGGACAACATGACTAAATTAAGTTAGCACATTCGTTTTTACAAGTTTAAGTGGATTGAACATAAAATAATTAAATAGTAAGTAGCAGAGGTGGGACCAAGTCATTGTTTGGCAAGTCACAAGTAAGTCTCAATTCATTGCCCTCAAGTCCCGAGTCAAGTCCCGAGTCAAGACAGGCAAGTCCCGAGTCAAGTCCCGAGTCAAAGGCAACAAGTCTCAAGTCAAGTCCAAAGTCCTGCAGTTTGATTTTCGAGTCTTTTCGAGTCTTTTTAACAAAAAAATAAAATATATACAGATTAGGTATGGTTGTAAGATCTGTATTAATTAAACAAACCTTTTTTTATTAAAGAACATTGCTTAGATATATAAAAATACAAATGCAATTTTCTGAAAAAGTACTGAACAGTGCTGCGTCTCGTCTCCACACCATAATGCACAAGAACGAGTTCCACCAAAAAAAGACTCCATTTTGCCTCACATCACACAGAAATTGCAGGTCTACTGCTGTCTAATTCATTAAGTTTGGTTGTGCTATGTTATGTCTTCGGTGATCAACTTGTGATTAACCAAAATTACATAACCTCAATGTGGTAGCAGTAGACCAACTCCTGTATATGCTGCAAAGTTAAATTGAGTGAAATTGGAATTTTGTCAATTGAATCTCGTGTGTGCTGAAGAGATGGAGTTGCAAATCTGTCTAACAGCAATGTAAAATGGTAGCACATATTGTTAATGAAGTAGGCTACTTCATACAAACAATAAAGTTGTTTTCTTCACATAACGTTGAAGAGCTTTGCTCTCTACCTTGTGTGATGCTCGTGCACGGATTTCCTCTGTTTGTGGACAAAACTGATTGCGAGTTCTCAAATTTTCTCTCGCTTTCAAATATGCACTGCTCACATACAAATTTTCTTGAGCGCTCTCAGAGATTATATGCAAACTCACAATTTGTGTCGTGTTCCCTCTTCCTTTCATGCTTTTTGATATGATTCATATTGCTGCACTGTTTAATAACAATAACCAAAATACTAAAATAGACTTACATAATAAATGTTTAATCTAATAAACCATAACATTTTTGGTTGTTTTATATGATGAGATATTTTCAGTTTCAAACACTTAAAGACAGAGAATAGACCAGTGGTGCCCCCCTGAAAATTTGCATAAGGGGGGCCAGAAGAGGCCAGCTACGTCAGTGGCACCAATCAATCCACAATAATTTAGTGGCTGCTATTTATTTATTGAAATATTGCATTGTATTGCATTTATGTAAGTAGATTTAAATAAATAATGTCAACAGCAAAATCATATCGGGTTGGCCACAGGGGTGGCTCGAGTTTACACAGGGGTAACACCCCTTGTAAAGGGGTTTACACCACTATAAGGCACCCCTGGAATAGATGTTGGATGTAAAGAATACATTTTATTTTAAAAGCATTTAAACAAAAACTAATGCAAGCAGAAATGTAACTGTGATAAAAATAAGGAAACACTTGATAAGGTATTATAGCCTACTGTACTATTCACTCTTCAAATAAATCTCACTTATCAATCTCATTTTATTATGGCAGCTAAAATAAAGTAAACTAGTGTCTGCTGGCTTCCACTTTACTGATGAGATTGTGGAGGACATTTTCCATGTCATCCTCTTCATTTTGAGGAAAGCTGTGCCACAGGGCCCCTGAACACGTATATTGGCATGTACTGTGTTTTGAACAGTAGCCTACTACAGTAAAGAACTTCAATTGATCAGTTGTGGTAATACTATAGTTGCTATGGTAACACAAGTGTAATATAAACAAATTACCCAGTGCTGTATTATTTTACAATATAGGGTATTTTATACTACAAATCACTACACTTTACTGTAGTTAAAACTACACTTTGTATTATTTTATCTGTTCACTATTGGTAATACTACTGTATTATGAAGCATTAATTAACAAGTCGTAAATAATACTAGCCTAAAACATAAGTATAATACAAGTATACAACAAGTATAATACTAAAAAACACTAGAATTTATTAAAGAATTTACCTTAACCTTTTAGTTTTTTGTGTATTGTTAATAAATAGTAAAGCAAGAAAGAAACCATATCAACATTCTTGGAATAACCCTTCGCTAAGCCTCGCCCTCCTTAGTTACTGTTGCTACGCCTGTCAAGCTTTCATGCCTGGCACATCTATTACAGTGTGTATGCGCTGGTGTCAGACATTCCCAAGGATTTAATTAGTCATTTTTGGCAAACAGGTGAGATATCTGAGAAAGCCAGACAAAAGAGGACTGCAGTATACATTACAGGGGTATATTCACAACATAATAGCAACTGATTAGAAAATAATTTTATCAAAATTGAAGCAAGGTTAGCCTAGCCACCTCATACGCTGAACATTCAACAGCATAGTTCATGCACAGCAGGAGAGGTGAAATTATAAAATAATCTAATAACCTAAGAAACTGATGGATTTGTGCCGAATATTAGCATCATTGACCCATAACAGTGTACAGTACCTATTACTGTCAGCATGTTTGTGTGCTCTTTATCCAGTTTTTAGTGGAAGAAAAAAATTGAAATGCACATTAAGTATAAATAACAGAAGTGAACAAATAGATTTTTCCTACCAGCAAATATTAGTGTATGTATTTATATGCGTTACAATAGCGAGGGTTTAAACTAAGCAGTGCTCACAGGGTTCAACGCTAAGGATTTGTTCTACTGGCCCGATCGGGCCAGTGGTTCTGATTTTTACTTGCCCAGCCCAAATTTTCACTGGCCCCACCAAAAAAAAAAAAGTTAATCGCTATTTGAATGTGCGTGTGTGTGTGTGTGTGTGTGTGTGTGTATACACACACACACACACACACACAGTTGATTTCAGAATTATTAGTCCCCCTAAATTATTAGCACCCCTGTTTATTTTATTCCCCAATTTCTATTTAACAGAGAACAGATTTTCTCAGCACATTTTTAAACATAATAGTTTTAATAACTCATCTCTAATAACTGATTTATTTTATCTTTGTCATGATGACTGTAAATAATATTTTACTAGATATTCTTCAAGACACTTCTATACAGCTTAAAGTTACATTTAAAGGCTTAACTAGGGTAATTAGGTTAACTAGGCAGGTTAGGGTAATTAGGCTAGTTATTGTATAATGATGGTTTGTTCTGTAGACAGTCTGAAAAACAATTAGCTTAAGAGGCTAATAAATTTGACCTTAAAATGGTTAAAAAAATGTTTTTATTCTAGCCAAAATAAAACAAATAAGATTTTGTTCAGAGGAAAAAATATTATCAGACAAAATATCAACATTTCTTTGCTTTGTTAAACATCATTTAGGAAATATTTTAAAAACAAAAAACAAAAAACAAAAGGGGGCTAATAAATCTGTATATATATTTACGGTAATTTTTAAAATGTTTAAGGAAAACTATTCAGTTCATCAAGGCTATATTTATAAATGTAAAAAAGGTGTAATTGTTAAATATTTATTAAAATTTTAAATAACTGCTTTGTTATTGTATTTAGTTTCAAATAAAATAATTACTCCAGACATTATTGATTTTATAACTATTTACATTAATAAATATAATAATAATTAATATTAGTGATTTCTGAAGGATCATGTGACTGGAGTAATGAAGCTGAAATCTCATCTTTAAAATCACTGGAATAAATGAATAAATTAAATGATAAACTACTTTTGAACAGTTATTTTATAGTGCAACATTTCACAATTTGTATTTATGATGAAATAATTGCAGCCCTGGTGAGCAGAAGAAGCTTGTTTTAACATATTTAATCACACTGACCCCAAACTTTTGTGTATTGTGTATAGAATATTTTATAAGTGAAAATGTGCACTTTAATTTTAACAACCCACAGACATCGTCACCAAATACAAATCGAGGTCAGACTTTCTCATATATACAGAGCCTCATTTCAATTGTCAGGTTTTGTAGAAATCGATCAATTGAATTAATCAATCTATTAAAGAAACGTTGACTATAATTCTGTATTTTAGGCTTAAATTATAGAGAGACATAGCAGATGAACCGAGACTGCATCAGATCAATGTGGATCTTTCTTTCGAGCTGTCAGTGCGGAAATGAACAAAACAACAGGCCTAATACAACATAGGCCTATTATACGATTAAAATATGGAAAAATTAACAGATAGTAATTTCGGTCAATTTTCCTGACGGATAAACCGAAATCAGGCTGGACAAACAGCTCTCGGTAATATTTCAGCATGCTTTCACTTTCGCATTTACCGGTAAGAATGACATCTCGCCCTGCTCATCATTCCCTCTTCATATAGCCGTATATATGGCTATTACACGATCATAGTACACTGTGATATAGCCTGGGTCGTTAGTTCGTTGCATTGTTTTGTTTTCTCGCTACAATCGATACGCTCAATAGGACAGAGACCGCGTCTCATTCAGGCGATCTTGGACTGATTGATTTGGCACGGAAGCGAGCGCAACTGCTGGATATATGCTAAAAAAACGCGCTAACGGGTGAAACGAGACAGATTCCGAAACAAACGTCTATGTGTGAAAGCACCGTAAGATTGTATTAGCACACAATTGACAGACAGTCGCAGCACGCAGCTCTGGCTCGATCTGGCAGGCAAAAAGGCAGCAGCTGGCCCGATCGAGCCAGTAACATTTTGTACACTGGCCCGAGTGTCTCGCACGCTGGCCCCGGGCCGGCATGCACTAAATTCCAGGGGTTTCATTACCACGACGTAAAATGGGCGTGGCTCGGTCGGTGTTTGGGAAACGCCCCCTTAAAAAAAAAAAACAATACTGAGAGGTCACCGATCATGCGCAGTACAGGTTCTTTTTTAGCGCGGTCATTTCAAACAGGATGATTATGGAAGAACCTACCGCGGTGGATAACGAAGGAAAAAAACAATCATACAGGTTATTTTTTTTTGTTTTTATAATGTTATATTTTAAAGATTTCATTAGCAAAAACAGCTGACCTCGTTTTAATCCGTATTACTCCGTTTTACTGTCTCTGGGCTTTTGTACTTCCATTTTAAACCAAATAATAATGGTTGTGGTAAGATTAACCGTGTTTTTGTAGTTTAAAATATGGTATTCAGTCATGTTTAAACAAATAAATACCACATTTTCTGTAATAAATCGTGGTTAATTTTTCTTTCTCGATCTTAGTTAATTTACATAACTCATATTTATTTTCTATTTTTATTTAAAGTTATCATACACAAAACACCTGGGATCAGGACAGGTATCTGATGTTAACTAATATAAAAGTGATCATACAACCCCTGGGATCAGGACAGGTATCTGATGTTAATGTATATAATATAAAAGTGATCATACATGGAACCCCTGGGATCAGGACAGGTATCTGATGTTACTGTATATAATATAAAAGTGATCATACATGGAACCCCTGGGATCAGGACAGGTATCTGATGTTAATATATATAATATAAAAGTGATCATACATGAAACCCCTGAGATCAGGACAGGTATCTGATGTTAATGTATATAATATAAAAGTGATCATACATGTAACCCCTGGGATCAGGACAGGTATCTGATGTTAATGTATATAATATAAAAGTGATCATACATGAAACCCCTGAGATCAGGACAGGTATCTGATGTTACTGTATATAATATAAAAGTGATCATACATGGAACCCCTGGGATCAGGACAGGTATCTGATGTTAATATATATAATATAAAAGTGATCATACATGAAACCCCTGAGATCAGGACAGGTATCTGATGTTAATGTGTATAATATAAAAGTGATCATACATGGAACCCCTGGGATCAGGACAGGTATCTGATGTTACTGTATATAAAAGTGATCATACATGAAACACCTGGTATCAGGACAGGTATCTGATGTTAATGTATATAATATAAAAGTGATCATACATGAAACTCCTGGGATCAGGAGAGGTATCTGATGTTAACTAATATGAAAGTAATTATACATGAAACCCCTGAGATCAGGACAGGTATCTGATGTTACTGTATATGATATATAAAGTATTTGACACAAAAGCCCTGGGATCGGGACAGGTATCTTAAGTTATAACAGTATTAATGTAATCTGAGAGGTATCTTAAGTTAATTTGTTTAATATAACATACACTGACTTCACATGAAACACCTGCGATCAGGACAGCTATTTAGTACTGCATATAAAAGGTATTGGACACGAAACCCCTGCGAATACGTACAGGTATCTGAATCTAACGGCTGTTTTCACAATCTGCGCATGATCCGTGACCTATGCAAATTCACAGATAGGCCACGCCCACCCGATGACGTAGTAGCGGTTACGCTGTACTGAAACCCCTGGAAAAAAGTGCCTGCCGCCCCGGGCCATCGGGCAGTCCTTATTGTCGAGCCCTGGCTCATAATATCGAGTGGAAAAAAAGAAAAAGACCGCTGGGAAGCATAACCTGCTTTGTTTTTTTTTATTATTTTTTTTAAAGAAACACAGTTTAGATCTGTTTAGGATAAGAGGAGTGTGAGTTATTGCCACCTATCATTGAATGTGAATATCGAAAACAAAACCAACTTAGCTTAACTCCTTTACCGCCCCTCACACAGCTTGATCCGCGCTGGCATTTCTCCTCTTGGGCTTTGGTTTTGAAAAGGGAAAAAATCCCACCACCCAGTCCAAACTTTTAGGATAGCGGGTGTCAGATTTTCACAATCCAATTGCGCAACGATTTGGCTTGTTTCCCTCGCTCGAAAGCTTGACAGAGCCTCTGCCCGTAGCTACGATTGGTAAGCCGCGATTGGTGGGTGGCGGTTTTTGGGCGTGGCTTAGCGAAGGGTCAGTTTTACAGGAGGATCCCGTGAGAGCAAAAGCACTAAAGGTATGAGACGCCATCGTAAACAAAAGTCAAGCGAACGCAAAGAGACTGAATGCACGAGAGAGAGAGAGAGAGAGAGGTGTATGTTGTATGTGAGAGAGAGAGAGAGAGAGAGAGCGAGTATTGGCACGCGAGTATTGGCTCGATCTCAAGTTCAAATTCAAATTCTCTCTGCGTTCGCTTGACTTTTGTCCACTCCGGCGCCTCATAGTAGTCACGTTGGATACTGTCGAATCAAAACAATCTACCGTGCTTCGATTGGACGTCATGCCGAAAGCGCGCATGCTCACACACGCGCGCGCATGCTGTCACACACACGCACACTTAAACGGGGAGAGAGAGAGAGCGGTCTATGTCAACATACTTTTTTATCGTTGGGCTTTTCATGGGAAGCAGCAAGTCTTTACAAGTCAATAGGGGCAAGTCCTAGTCAAAGTCCAAGTCATTTATGTTCAAGTCCAAGTCGAGTTGCAAGTCTTTTTATATTTTGTCAAGTCGAGTCTAAAGTCATCAAATTCATGACTCGAGTCTGACTCGAGTCCAAGTCACATGACTCGAGTCCACACCTCTGGTAAGTAGTTTAAAAAACATTATTTTTTGAGTGTGTCATACTTAGAACAAATCCTAAACTAGCTGTTTTGGCAACTTCGTTTCATTACAAGTTGTCTTTGGACTAGCAAGAAAGTTGTGATTTTTAGTACAATGACACCTTATGTCAAAATCTCAAGGCAAATATGTTTTTTATTTTATTTCAAAAGATTAATTGGAAACACATTTTATGTGTCCACCAATGAAAAACCACTAATGTCCAGTTATGAAATATATTCCAAGTATCTAGAGTTACGAAAATTCGGTTTGGTAATTCAACAGAAATATTGCTGTGTTCTGTATTAGTAAACACAGGGTAATAAACCATATAGACGGTTGTGTTATCAGGATCTGAAAGCACTCCTTTAGTAAATGTGTAAATAACACTTGCAAACAGTTACAGCTGGTGTAGATTTAACTGCAACATAATCATGTTTAGATTGCTCAGTAGCCTTGGTGAAAGAAATCTCGATTTTAAAATGCATTTTTGACCATGTTTCTTGATTTGCCTGGATTGTTGAGGAGGGATTGTGATGTCAGTGTGTGTTTTCCTGTTTCAAAGGAAACTGCACTTTTCCTGTTTCTGTATGCTGAAGGAGAAATTTCCTGTTCTTTTAAGTGAAACTGGGAAACAAGTCATGGAATACTGATGAAAATCAGGCTGAAAAAAAGCTGCATTATATTAGTCAAAATGTCACATGACATACGTTTATATTAAATGTAATGCTGGACCAAAGATTAATCATCATTTAATGACATCCAGAAGAAAAGTTTATTTTTACATATAATATATATATTTACAATACACACACAGATATGTATATGTTGTTTATTTATATACCGTTTATTTATTACTCAGCATATATGATTGCACCCCTTACTCATTTAAGGAATGAGTAGGAAAGCTATACAATATTATATTTGTGCAAATACATTATATAAGTCAGTACTGAAGCCAAATCTGGCGCTAATCTGACAAAATAACTTATGATAGCAGTCCAAAATTAGTACACAAAAAATTATGTTATAGAAAAATATTAAACAAAAATAGCAAAATTCAAGAAAAACAAAAAATTGTGAAAATTTAGTTAAAAATTTGTAGGTTGTAATTTTGTTTGCAATATTTTGCTTGAATTTAATTGTTTTATCTTTCAATTTCTAAATATGTTTGGTGACTAAAATATTATTTTAATAAATATATCTGTTTAATATATATTTTTTGTTTAAATGCACCAATATACATTACCTATATTTACTGATAGATTAATAAAAATATTCATTTGCAAAATGGGGTGTGCTCAATTATGCTGAGCACTGTACATATATATTTTTTCATCATGCATATGTGATACACCTACATAGAAACAAAACTACAAAAAAATATTTTGTTACATAGTTAAATTTATCTATATAAATTCATCATATACATGAATATGTTATATCTAAATATGAATTAACATTTTATATATACATAAACATTTATATATATATATACATAATAAATATACACACTACACCTTTAAATTATATCAACCTAAATTTTTTTTGTTGATGCAATTATTATTATTATTTTTTATTTATTTATTTATTTATTTATTTATTTATTTATTTATTTTTGCCGGAGTACCAATTTTCAAACTTAATTCTTAATTTAAAATATACAGCTGGTGGATACATGTAGCTTCGACATGTTTGTGCTAAATGTAAAATAACCTTTAGGTCAGAAGGCTGCTCTTCACATGTATTTAGCATCTTTTCACAGTGAGGTTAGAAAAGAACTTACCGAGGCTACATTTATTTGATCAGAACTTGAGTAAAAGTTAATAAACAAGTTAAATATTTGAAAAATTTCAAATAACTGTTTTGTATGTAAATATTTTATATAATGTATTCCTAGATCTGGAAATTGTAAATGCATTTATTTAGTATTATCAGTAATGATTTGAAATCTGAGCTTAAAATTTATATCATCTTCACAGTATTTCAAGAACTTGTGGTCAGGCTTGGGATGATAACCGGTTTCAAGGTTTACTGCGGTTTGTAAAAGTCATGGTTTTATTACCGCTAAAATGTTCTGTTATACCGTTCCCAAGGTATATGTAAGTTTTTTTAGTATTTTTTTTTTTGCGTTATAAAGAAATCTGTGTTTTTGAAACTAATGAAGAGAGCAGAAGTCAATGATTTATTTTAATTATTTAGCCTGACATGTTTACTGTTACAAAATATTATAAATGTTTGTTAAAATAAAAATAAATTGTCTTCAATGAGGGAAATGAGGGAACTTATTACTATTATTACTATCAGAAACTTAGTGTTTTTAGTAATTCATACCTTTGAGTGTGTCCTTACTTGTTCATCAGATTTATGGCTGAGAAATTATTTATTTTTATAAGAAGATAAAGACACATTTGTAGTACTATTCAATAATTTAATCTCTTTATCTTATTTGGTCTTTTTCAGTCTAAAAAAGACTGTTTATTATAACAAAATACAGTAAAACAGTCTCTCAAAGTAACAGTCTTAATTTGGGGTTATGTTTACTGTTTTGATGCATTTAAAATTGTAGTTCCTAGGATGTAAATAGCTGAAATTGACTCCAGTCTAGTGTTGCCGCGACACTATTAATTTATCTTACGATACTATACTAGCTGAAGTATCATGGTACCAAGTATTGCAATACTGTATTTCATAACTCACATAATAAAGTAAATTGTCAGAAATAATCTATTTTATGTTATAAAAGGCCTACTTGAATTAAATTCATAATTTCCTTTAGGCAAAAAGTATTATTTGCACCACACATGACCTCATTCTACTGACCAACAAAAATACATTTGAATAAAGATACCAATTATACCAAATGAAATTTGTTACAAAAGGCTATAATGAAGTGGTCAAAAATAGTTTCCTGTTGCTATTTTGGGTTTTTCTTATCAGGTATAAATCCAAAGTTATTCAAAATTTCACTTTGTGAGTTGTTCTTTTTAAGAGATTGTCGCAGTTGTTGTAGTTAATAAATCATATTAAAAGAAACAGAAATGAAGCGATTCAGATGTTCGTTCGAACTGCAGTGTTAGAAAACGTGCAATAGGCTACCTTAAAAGGTGTGAATTTTACACAGTTTTGCAACCTTAAAGGGCCCCACAGACTATTAAAATAAACTAGTCTATTGTTGCACAAACGTGTGAACATTTTAGTGACTTTTCCACATGCAACATTATCTATTGTAGATAAACCATTTGTGATGATTTACAAACTACAGTGGCAGCACCCGTATTTTGGAGCCATAGTATCGTGATACTACCATAGCCGGTAAACCGTGCAACCAGTCTTCAACATATCACCAGATGACTTGAATAACTATAAATATTTTCTTTAGACTGAATTTATGATTGCTTCTCTGCCTTTTGGTTACCATCGCAATCGCCTCTTGGAGGTTTCCTGGCTTGAGATAACCCTTATATTGCGAGCTCCCAACCCTTGAGAGGTAAAAATAAATAAATTAATGAGTAATTTTTTTTTCTAGAATCAATGTTTCAGTCTGGAAATAACATGCTAATTCACTGCCCAAGAAACAATTTTTATTTAGATATTTTATTATCAGTGCAATAAAAATGTCGTGCAGCATAATATTTTTCTGACATTATATATATATATATATATATATATATATATATATATATATATATATATATATATATATATATATATATATATATATATTTATATATTTATATATATTTATATATATATATATATATATATATATATATATATATTTATATATATATATATATATATATATATATATTTATATATATATATATATATATATATATATATATATATATATATATATATATATATATATATATATATTTATATATATATATATATATATATATATATATATATATATTTATATATATATATATATATATATATATATATATATATATATATATATATATATATATTTATGTGTGTGTGTCAGAAAAATATTATGCTGTACGACATATTACATATATAATTTTTTTTTTTTATTTAACAACACCATTGGAAAAGGAACATCATAAGATGGTCACTTTTGAACAATTCAATGTGAAAAAGTTTTTGTGCTGTGCCACAAGTTCCCACGTCAGAATAACACAGCATCACCTTATATCTTCCTTCTCAGAAATGACATCCTACCACTGAACAAGCAAACCAGAAATACAAGAACGCTAGAGCTGTCGGTCGCATGCAGTTTTAGGTATTCAAATCATCTGTTAGCTAATCTAAAATTAGGCCATCCATGGGTTTAGTCAAACCTAGTTCTGTTACCTTTCTGCCCCTTACACAACATATAAACATTTACCAACTGCTCTCTTTGCATTTCTTGTTTGAGAACAGCTCGTTTTAGCATCTCTTTCCACACATGCGCTTTGGTTTTTGGTTAGATCAGATAAACTTTAGCAGGTCAGCATCATCTATGTCTGCTCATGCAAAGGAGGCTGTTAATTATTACAGAATTGCATTATGCAGATGCAAGCCAGCACAAAATGCTCTTATTACCCCAGCGTATAAATGGGACAGATGTGTGTTGGTGGGTTACATGTCTATCGCCTGATGTCAGTGCAGCTGTGCTGGCTTTTTCTAGGCTGATATATCACTCAAGGTTGCACTGTAATAACCTCCCAGCATCTGCACTGGTTAGTATGTATGAGAGTGTCAGTGGTGCGTGTGTTTTTTGGCCCCTCCCCTTCCTCTCTCCTTCAGTGGGCTGGTATGCCCATATATGGAGGATGAGTCTTGTGGTGTGAGTGATTTTAGCCAATCGGAGCACGAATGTGTTTCTGGGGGGGTTTTGAGGATTCTGCTGTCGTGGAGGGTGTGGTTTTTGGAGGAGGGGAAAGCCTCTCTGTTTGAAAATGAATGTACTACATGCACAGTTGTAGGGTGTGAGAAAGCCGCCATCATTTTGAAGTCTGACGATAAGGAAGCTGGCATTTTAAAACCTCTTGATTCGGAAAAGCCAAAGACAAGGCAGCGTTTTTCATCCGTGACGATGCACTGTAAGTTTGTGTTTTTGTATTTAATGTGTGAGGTGATGATTTAATAGCATTTGCAGTTGATATGGGTGATCTCACAAGCTGGGAGTTTAAGATGTATTTTAAGCAACAGATTTGTGTATGTGGTCATCAGTGTTTTATGTGTTTATGTTGATAATGGATTTGAGTTTAAATGATATTAATGATGATATTATATTATATCAGAGGCGTGGTCCTGTTTGTGCTGGGTGAGATGATTCTAGCATATGAATGATTGGGTTTCAGTGAGCATTTGCATGCATGTGTTCCTCACACACAGATAGGTTCTCTTTTTAAATGAGCAATGGAAAGTTCCTCCTGTTATTGCGAGAGGGATTTCAGCTTTCCATAGCTGTATACAGATGGTAATTTTTCGGGTGGGGGCTGATCGTGGCCGTCAGTTGCTGCCAGCATCTGCTGTGTAACCCCCCCCCCATCCTTATTATTCTCCTGTTGATCACTGTATGTTATCATGGACTGAGATGGAGAGCAGGAGCATCAACTCTAAATGACAGGATGTTGGTGGTGTTTGAGGTGTGGCTGATGTGTATACACAGGGAATGGTAACATGCGTGCTGTGGACAGATTTTCCCATCATTCTGTGGGGCAGATGACAGTCTTGTGCGCAGATTCAATGTTTACAAATTTTTTAGATTTTTTTAAACACATTTAGTATCATCCATTATGATTTGGAAACAGAGCTTAAGGTTTATATCTTTTTGACAGTATATCAAGACAGAACTCAGATCATCAAGATGTTCAGATCATCATATTTTAGTGAGTCATGTACTGTGCTGTTAGTGAATCATACATTTGAGTGTGTCCTTACTTGTTCAGCAGTAAGGCTAGAGATAGAGATACATAGGTAGTACCATTTAATAATGCAATGTCTGTACGATTGTAAATGCTTGAAGTATCTTTTGGTCATAAAAAAGATTGTTTATTATAAAAAAAATACAGAACAATAATAATATTGTGAATGAGATATATTAAAGTAAGTGTTTTCAGTTTTTATCCATTTTAAATTGTAAATCCATATATAAAAAGCTGAATTTTCAACATCATCACCCAGTCTTCTAATATATTTCAGCAGGTGACTTAAATAACTATAATGACATTTTGATTAATTATAATATCAGTTTAATGAATATAATTAGTGCTGGGCAAATATCAATCACAATTAATCAGATCAAAACAATAAAAATAAATAAATAAATAAATAAATAAATTATATATATATATATATATATATATATATATATATATACACACACACACACACACACTAGTACACTAAAAATATTATGGAAAAATATTAAATACAAATTTATACAGAAGAACAAATCATGAGAAGCAAAAAAATGAAAAATTTGGTTTAAATTTTGTAGGTTGTAATTTTTTTTTTTTTTTTGCAATATTTTGCTTAAATTTAATTGTATTATCTCATAATTTCTAAATATGTTTGGTGACTAAAATGATTTTTTAATAAATATATCTGCTTAATAAATTTGTTTAAATGCACCAAACTACATTGCCTATATTCACTGAGAAATGCATACAAATATTCATTTTCAAAATGGGGTGTGCTCAATTATGTTGAGCACTGTATATATAATATACACTTGTATATGCAAAACAAAAATATTTACATTTATATAAATTTTTAATTTATATAAAAATTGTGACATATATATTTTATATTTAAATATAAACATTTTCTCAAACACATGCATGCATGTATTTAAATATACATAATAAATACACACAATACACCCAAAAAAATTATGTGTATACAAACTTTTATCTTGGATGCGATTCATCATGATTAATCTTTGCCCAGCACTAAAAATAATATAAAGCAAAATGTACAGAACTCAAATATTTGAACAGTAGTACATATCTAAATTAAGCCACATCTCTTCCTGATGCAAATTCATCAGGGCTGTTGACAGAAAGTCCCTCAGTAGTGCCAGAGTGGAAAGTACAGGACTACTGGAATCCGCAAGGACCACAATTCTCTTTTCGAGAAATATAAACATTTCGAGATGTGAAAGATGTTAGACGAAGGCTGAAATTTCAACCAAAGAAGCATCCCTCTTCTTGCACCCCCATAATTCTTTAATTTCCACTGTTACTGTAGCCAGTAAAAGTAAATTTCCATCGAGTGAAGAAGGCCTTTGTCATCATGACCATCATCTCACAGCTTAGAAATGATTAGGATAAGATAAAGATCTGAAAAGCCCCAAAAAACTGGTGGAATGTGGATGTGTAGTTCTAGATAAGGATGTAAATCACTAAATTTAGGCTTTGTAATTCAGGTGTTCAAAGGTTGCTTCAGTTCGAATTCCACATAAAAGGCTAATCAAGTTCATAACTGTGTTGTAACAATGCTAGAATTTCTCATATCTAGACGTAACCTCAAATATTAAGACTCCGTTCCATCGTCAATAGCATAAGAAGTACTGCCACAGCAGTAAATGCAATGACAGTGTTTATACTATATACTATGTCTTAATTTCTCCATTTGCAAGAGTAAAAAACCTAAAGCATAGCTCAATGTTGAGGAGTTGTTACTAGCCCTGCCAAAATTTCTAGCCGCTAGTCCAGAAAAAAATAGCTAAATGGAGAGAATACAAACATTTGCTGTTTGCATTCTTACATTTGCATTCTGCAATTTTAATTCCAATTTCAGTATTACTAAAGACTCTAGAATACACAAGACATGTCACTTGTATAGTTTTGAATGAGGAAAAGTTTAACGCTCAATATGGCGAATGAAGCCCTGCCTACTTTTACAGGAGCTAATCAGCGATCGATATAGACTGACGGAGAAGCTCGGACCAGACGTGTGCTTTAACGACAGTGTGTTGCTAAACAAACACAGTGGAATCTCAGCGAATACTTGCTTCATAAGAAATCCATAAGATATAATAATACATAAAAGATATATCTACATAAAGCTTGAAATCTGTACTTTTAAATCTATATCACATGATAGCAACTAATCAAATGTCCATAAACTTGTAAACAAAGAGTCGCTGTCATTTCTGGAGGAGATTCGCCATCAAGACCAAGTTGTAAATTACTTCAGAAGAGCAGCGTGGTCTGATGAAGCATTATCCAGAGTATGAAAATGTGTAACACTGCCATAAATGAAGTTGGTGTTGTGATCACGTTCCTATCCGCTTGTTAAGTGGTGACGTGTTTGTGACGTATGTAATACTGTTTCCGGGTCCAAGCCGCCATTCATTTGAGTGGAGAAATCCTTCGTTTATGATCACGTTTTATTCCTATCACACATTAAAGTTAATTTTATATAAAATCATAGTGTACACAACAATCTCATGGCTTGCTGCATAACAAATACCAAAATTTTAACAATTTATAAAAAAATTAATCACTTTCTGGCCATCGGATATTAGGCATGGACATATATACTGCGATCGTGATTTTTAGTATTAAATCGCTTTGTAAATGTTTATTATTGCCATTTCATGAGTCCCCCCATTCAGTTGAATAGAGTGCTTGGACCCGGAAGCCGCTTTGTGTGACGTCACACTTAACAAGCGGATTGAGTGTGCATGCGCATTAGCTTGGGCAACATGAAAATATGGCAATTTTAACATTTAGAAACTAAACTTATGGGACAGTTGTTGATTAATTTTATTGGTGGTTCAAAATATGTAATTTAATCTTGGCTAAAAGTTTTAGAGAATTGGATTTTTCCCCATTCCGAATGCCCCAGCATACTGCCTGAGAGGTATTTCAAAGATGGCTGTCGAGTTAAATTACTTTCCTTACAGGGACTTTGGTATTACAGAAGACTTTTATAAAGTTGAAAAATTACTAAAGGCAATTGAAAAGTTGATTATAATAAACAAATAAGTGAATTACAACCAATAACATGACAACAAATAATATGTGGATGTGTATTAGGTTGCCGTCACTTTAAGAACTGTCTTTAATTTCAGTTTAGATGTAACCAACTCTGCCTCAAAGACATTATGTAACATACAGTACAGTATATTTAGCCTGTTTGTTCAAGTGCAAGAACATGTAAACGAAAATACCATTTCACATATTTTAGTTTTGCCGAGGCATTTGAAATTCTGATTTTTAAATGATGCTTGAGTTCAAATGCCACATAAGTTGAAATGAGTTCATACTGTGGTGAGGGAAATTAGGGAATCTTGGGAATGCTCTGTGATTCTGAATGGCTTCGTCTTCACCCACAAGCTACAAGACACAATATACATCAGTCAAACCAGCAATGAGATGCAAAGTCACGTGACTTCATAAATCGCAAATGAGCCAGTTCGATCCTTTTAGTGCCATGCCTTCAGTTTCCAGACAAGGGGTTCTGTTTGTGAGGATGTTATCAGGCGAGCTGACGTATGCACCATTGTTGAAGGCGTGCAGGATTCGGTCAGGGCTGGAAGTGACTGGTGTTTGTGAAGAGCTCATGCCATGACGCCTACTGAGGGTGCTTGAGGTCGCCTCTGGAGGGAAGTTGCCAAGGTGAATGGATTGGAAAAGAGGAAAGGGAAGAGGCTAAATCACTGTTGAGTGTTTTAGCTTCACTGGAGTTGACACGTCTGCTGTTAAACTGGCTGGTGAACTTTGGCAGATTAATGAATTGATCTGATGATCTACGGCAGCATTGATTTAAAAATGAACCTGAAAGACTATCACTAAAGCTTTAATAAAAATTAAAAAAACACCTTTTATTTATTTATGTTTTCAGTTTATTGCAGAAAATGTCCTTATATTGTACAGTACACTATGGTACTTTTTTGCTATTATACTAGGGTAAAAACATTCAGATTTAGATTTTCTTTCTTGAAATGTGCAGCTATTATTACATTTTTTTAATATGGCAGGAATCTATTGATTGAAGCAGTTGTTGATATTTATAATTACTTTAGTTAAATGAATTTAAAATTGTATATTTAATTAAGGCTGTGCAATATATCTTATTACATATATATATATATATATATATATATATATATATATATATATATATATATATATATAACACATTTTTTAATATATCTTCGATTTCTAAAATCTCAAATATGCAAATCACAGTGATTTGGAATATAAAAATGAATTGTACAAACATAACATAATGTATGCTAAAAAATGACTAAGCATTCAAGCCACCTTAAGGGAATAGTTAAAAAAATTCTCACGTATACTCGCGTTTAAGTGGTTCTAAACTTAGAAATTTCGTTCTTCTGTTGAACAAGATATTCTGAATAAAGGACAAGAAATTCAATGGGCGTTGTTTTTTTTTACATTCTGAATAAATACATTTTTGTATTTGTGTGAACTATTCTTTTAAGAAAACAATACAATTGCAAAGAAGTAACTCCATTCTGTGATTGTTTACCTGATTGTGTCGATGTGTCGAATTTTTGGCCACCAAAAATTATTGACCAAAATGGCATTTTCTGTCAATATGAGTTGAAAAAGGGTTATGCTGAGCCAGACTATCAAGTTTGATGAACTGCAACTGCGTACCAGATGCTGAAAGCACTGCGCTGCATAACCAATTTTTTCAATAAACTATGCAAATGCAGGATAGAAGCACAAAAGTGAGCATGTGGGCCATGATCAAAGTTCAAAATAGCTTAATATTCTATTTTGAGCCAAACATGCTTCCTGGTGAAACAAAGTTCACTTAAAAAATGCACTGACATGAAATTTCATGTTGATGTGTGGTTTATTAGGAGAGGACAATATTTTTCCAAGATAAAAACTTGTCAATCCCTCCAGAATAACTTTGTCAATGCCTCCAGATTTTCACAGGACTTTTTCTGAATTGTTTCTGAATTTTGCGGATTAAGATGACAGATTTTTTTTCAACAATATTTACAGCCAACAAATCAACAACAAATCTTAATATTATAGATAAAAATCAAGAATTTTGACCCATACCATGTATTTTTGGCTTTTGCCAAAATACTTGTGCACCAACTGATAAATGCGATTATTTTATTGTCTTGTGATTTTTGAAATCAGTATAATAAGTTGAGCTAAGTTGAGTTGAGTTAAGTTATTTTTATAAATCATTATTATAAATACTTTTCAGTTTTTGGCCAAGTGCATCCAGGTTTTTCAGGTTTCTGCCCAGAATTTTCATTTTGGTGCATCTCTACCTGATTGTTCTTAATGTTTCCAGGTTGTTTAAAACAATACCAGTGGAGCAAATGAAGATGATGTTTATGTGATCAAATTACAGAAGTTGTAGTGGTGCCTGCTTTTCCCTGAAATAATTTGCAACATTTTGAAAAATATCAAACAGCAAATCAGATGTCACATTATTTAGCATGCTCTCTTAATTTTCTTCGGTATCGCACAGCCCTAATTTCAAAATAGCATTATGTTGACATGATCCTGTAGCATTATTACCACAGCACTTTTCCTTTCTTTTTAAGTCTTATTCATAAACATGTCTTCACCACCAGCATCATAATCTCATCCATGACAGCCCCTAAAAACAAAACTAAAACCACTGAGCAATAGGTCATGAAGCACGAGGCTAAAGAATAGATCTCTGTTTAATTTCCATGCCCTGTTTTTATTTCAGACTCTTTCACTTTAATGAATACATCAGAAAACCTGTTTTTTTTTTGTCCGCCGGCCATTTCTGATTGTTCTCATCATGTAAGCGCATGACAGAAGGGCAGGAGCGTCACTGGCAGTGTTTTTATGGCAGCGCCAGCGGCATGTAAAAACAACATGCTGCTCTAAAGGTGCATGGGTCAGGCTTTGGTATGGAGAGGGCAGGCGATAATATGAGGGCAGGCAGCAGTATCTTTCATGACATGCTATGGGTTTCTTTTCTGCCCAGTCCACTCTAAGAGATAAGGAGACGGGGTCATGCTAAGGCATTTTGTTAAATGATGTGGTCGTCTGCCAGAGCAATTGACATTTAATGTTTTTCAATGAGACTATTTATTATAAAAGGTTGGATAGAATGAAGTGAAGGAAGACTAATTAAATTTTGGAGAACTTGTTCCCAAAGCTTGATTATAATAATAGTGAATAATCTTCTTTGATTAAAAGAAAAAATACTTTTCATTTTAGAAAACTGAGGAAGAAAGGGGAAGACCATGCTCCTGTCTGATTTGAGTTTTTGTGATTTGTTCATGTGACTGTCATGCCAAGTCATGGGATAGTTTCCCCAAAAATGGAATTCTGTCATCAGTTACTCAGCCTTGATTTATATTTTTGTTCTGTTGAAACCACATGATAAATTGACTTTTGGAAACCTGTGACTATTGACTTCCATATTTGTTTTGGATGCCAGTGGTTACAGGTTTCCAACATTCTTTAATATATCCTCTATTGTGGTTAACAAAAGAAAAGGTTTAGTAAATGTTTCACTTTTGGGTGAACCATTTAACTTTAGATTAGATTAAAGGTATGATAACCTGACACTGATTATTATATCTAATTACATCTCCATCCTTCTAGTACTTACATTGTTTTCTGATACTACAGATGTTCATAAAACTGGATAAGATGGCGATGGTTGACTTTGCGTCTTGTGTATGTATTACCATTGTTAACTTCTATTTAGAGTTGCCAGGTCTGGATTAAAAAAATAAGCCTGCTTGTTAATGTAAACTACTCCAAAATAACCCAAGTCATGTTCTGTTGCTCCCATTGGTCAAACCTGGTCCTGCAGTAGGCATGGAACGATAACTGGGTTTCAAGGTTTACTGCGATTTGGAAAAGTCAAGGTTTTAAAACCACCAGAACTTTCTGATATACTATTCGGTCTATGTGTGTGTGTGTGTGTTTTTTTTTACATGTTTTTTTTGCAACTATTTTATTTATTTTTGTTAGGGCAACAGTATCTCCAATAGAAAAAGACCCTCCACATCAAAAACTATTGTTCCAAAGTATTTTAAATGTTTCTTGAAATAAAATATATTGTGTTCAGCTGAGGAAAAGTTTTTTTTTACCCAGACATTTAAAAATAACTAATTTTAGAGTAGTCATCATGATACCTTGATATTTTAATCAAAGGTTATCATACCGTCACAATCTTATACCAGCCAATGCCTATGACTAAAAAAGTTGCCCAAGTCTATTGAAAAACTATAGATTTGGTCAGACTGCATGTATAGTCCAATTTGTGTGTCTTAGTTCCACACTCTCATGACACAAAAAAAAAAAACAACTTGAATAAAACTATTGATGCTGGACATTACAGAATGTCAATTGTACTTGTGACACTACTGTATTAATAGTATGTCAATAGTAAATGAATCTTGATTATATGTATTACATAAACATTTAATGGCAGTTTTTAAATATATTATTAATTATGTATTTATTAAGTTGATGTCTCTTAGCATGTTGTGTCATTCAATTAATAGTACTGTATATATTTATAGGTCACCTTGCTCTCTAGATATTGACATTAGGCATTAAGGGGATGTCATTTGAGTGCTACTCCTAACACTGCATCTGTTCTCATTAGTGACCGCGTGTGAACCCACGGCCATGTCCACAGCTGTAGTGATGGAGCATCCAGGAGATGAGAGCCTCCTTCAGTCCTGTGGAACTGCAGACAGTCTCGCCTCTCTGGAAGACGCTGCCGCAGAGTCTACAGCAAAGTCAGTCCCTGTCCAGTACACTTTTGTTTCTTTTTTACTTGGTCAGGCATAGGTAACTAAATTCCCACAGGTAATTTATATTTTACAGTCATGAAATGTAGGTCACATGAGCTTGTGTTTGTAAACATAAGTGATGACATGTTGGAATGTGGTCATTGTGTCAAAAACTGGTTGTGCAAATGCCATGCCAGGTTCATGAATGAAGATACATGCCATCATAATATATTGCATAAAGATTCATTACAGCGTAAAATATTAACATGAGTTGTGTAAACAAATTTACCTTCTTACATTTTTCATTGTTTTCAAACGTACAGGGAATCTGCAGGGTCTTCAATTCTTAAAATGTATTAGCTAAGTGTCAAAACCCAAATTTTAGACCTTAAAAAGTCTTAAATCTACTGAAATATTGTGTTGTAGGTTTTAAATCTTTTTTTAACAGGTCTTAATTTTTTCTTTGTTCAGGAATAGCTGCCCAATCTCATCATTAACACTCATACAATCACCAACAATCCATCTTAATAATTTTTTAAATTTAAAAATAGCCTAATTTACCATAATGTTTTAATTACTTTCCTTACAGTAACATTTGTTTAAACATTCTCCATTATTGCTGAGGATACAGACCTGACCTATATTTTTATTGTTAAAATATTATTATTATTATTATTGTATTATTAAACATATTAAATTATAATCATTATAAGATCAAGTGAAAATCTTTTCCAACTGGGATATTTTTAAAAAGTCCTTAGGATTTAGCCCTGTATATGTCTGATATTTCATTCATGATCTTAAAATGGTCTTAAATTCCTAAATTTAAATTGGTGAAACATGCTAAAATCCTTAATGTAAAATAGCTGGAACATAATGAGATATTGCATAAAGGTAAAATAATCTTTAAGTGTTGCTTATTTGATGCTCAAGAAATATCAGATTTTTTTGGAAACGGATGCTTGAAAACAATTGAAAATAACAGAATATATTTGAAACATTAGAAATTAAATTAACACTTGATAAAATTAATTAATCAAATGCACACTTCCTTGCATAAAAAAATCATTTCTTAAAGAAACAAAATATAACCTTTTGGCTCCAGAGTCATGTGAAGTGATACTCGTGGCTGACTGATAGAGCTAAAGTAAAGAATGCAGTTTTTCTGGAAAAGCTATTACTTAAATTGTCCTGATTTCTTCACAGTGAGTCATCAGAGGAAGAATCTGCATGTGCCAGAGAAGTGCAGACAAACACCAAAGCCGAACAGAGCACACACACAACATCAGGTGAGATTACACGCTCTCACTTTACAAGCACTCGCAAATCAACTTCAACTCTCAAAACACTCAGGTTAAAACTCTAGAACATTTTCTCACTGTCCTGCAAACAAACATAAGGGATGCACTAAATGTTTGGCCGTCAATAATTACTGCCCAAAAGTGGCATTTTTGATTTTTCATAAAATCATCTGAAATTATTAGCCAAAATAAAAGTTATGCTGCGCTGGTTACACTCTACCTCCAGCCATAGTCACTGTGTGCAGTGTGCCTTTCACACTGGATACGGAAAGTGTTGAGCTGTGCTATGAAACCCATTTCAATGGCTTGTACCACAAAATAGCAATTTGTTGCTGCACCAACCAAAGCGCAAGAGCAGCTTGCAGTCAAACTTCATAATATTTTAATATTCAGCTCATGTACTAATATACTTATCTAACCATGCACACTGGAAAAGCAAATTCTGCTCAAATAACGCACTGACAGCACATTATCTAGTATTATTCAATCTGTTCGCAATGTGATGTTTTATAAACAAATTTCGTGAGGAGCACGATCAGTCTTTGACGAGGCTATATCATCACACACAATCATTCCATTATCCAATCAGCTCAAGAGCAAACACCTATAAATAGTCAAACACATCATACCTCCGTTTTCTCTTGACTTCAGCGTCCCTCCACCACCCCAACTCCACACTATTAAACCAGTTACCGATTTAAATCTGAAGCGTTCTGGAGAGCCGAGCTAGACACTGCGCTTGGACCCTATCTCTCTTAATCCAGATAAGGGGAATAACACGAGTTAGGGTGTCTTCCCGAGCTCAGAGCCCTCTCCCCGCACAGCTCGCCAAATACACATATTCTATCCAGTCAAATATCTGAGTGTGAACTCGTGAAAGATACTGTGCTGTCATGGCAAAGCTGGAAAAATGACACCTCAGCTGGTTCACTGTCAACAAAATTGTAAATAAACAGTCTATAAAATGACATAATTATTATTTAACAGTTATTACACAGCATTTTTGGAATTTTCATTTTTCTTCCTAACCAACAAACTCACTTCGGACTCATTCACACAGAATGCCTCTTTCCATTCAAATGTGATATTTTTCCAGTGTCTTTATACATAAACACATGTTTGATGGACATGCCTGACTATTACGCTTGCGACTTGCGTCTTATGTGCTTGAGCTTAGTGTTTTTAAGATGCCTTGTCAAGTTAAAAAACGTAAACTTTCCATGCAGCACTACTCCTTAATATCAGTTCGATAACAGTGGGCCAATCAGAAGAACGTAGAGATTTCTGTTTACAAATCTATATCCCGATGCACAGTGTTGCCATTTTTTAATCATTCCTGATACGTTTTGTGTCTTTAGATGCATTCTGTGTGAATAGCCCAATACTCTCTCTCATACAGGCATTTTTAGGTACTTTCCCAGGCCTTCAAAACTATGTGCACACAAGTTCTGCATTACAAAGATAAAACTCAGAGTGACGGAAAACTGTCCAGAGCACCATCCCTCAACTCCCATCACAAAACCTCCTGGAGGACTTCAAGTTTTGGCAGATTGAGATTAAAAAAACCTTTTAGTGTGCTGTAGGAGGAAGTGTTTGTAAAAGAAGCTGCTGTCCATATGCAAACTGATTTCCGCTTCAGGTTGACTATTTTAATATAATATTTGCACACTCGCATATGAGTTTGTTTATAAAGGTTAAACCAGAGCCATTTGAAAACTCTGAATTTCCAGAAGTTCCATCGCTCTGTCATGTTTACACAAGATAACAGAACTTTGAATGAGGTCATCAAGTCACATGACCCTGGATTATAGGGTCATGCAGCAGTGATGGCTTTGTTTTTCATGTCGAATGGTTTTGCAGAGTGTGTGGTCAGCGTTTAGTTTATCAGATTGACGCTGAACAGGATGTTGTACAGTGTTTATGGTTTTTTTCACTTACACGCCCAGCTGCAAAAACACTCAAGATAAATTTCTGTTATTATTTTCCGATATTTTGTAACTTTTTATTTTTTGTTTTAAGTTTATGTGATAGCCAGGTGATATTTGCATGCTATGATTATATCTCAATTGTTACTTTAACATTGTGAGAGCTGACTATATCAGATGATACTCATTTTGCTAAAAACTTGTCTTTTCTGAATCAACAGTTTGATGAAGCCTATTAAAATGTGTGTTAGCATGATATAAAATTAAAATTATTAAATAAAAAAAATCCTTTTAATAATAGTCTAATAGTTTTTTTTATATTTTAAATGTTTTATTTTTTATAAAATGTATGATATAGTTGAGTAATAATCCATAGGGATTTTAGACTAATATTTAATGTAATTTTTTTAGAGTAATATTTAATTTTTTTATTTACATATATTATTTATTCATCCATGATAGGCCTAACTTGGCCAAAGTATTAACCAAAATTATGTTATATACATATATATTAGTTTTTTCCATGTTTTCAAGTTTTTTCCATGTTTTCATTGAGAAAGGAAATAAAAACGCACTCTTTCATTAGTTTATAAAATAAAACAAAAGTAACTAATTTACTTGAAGCACATTTTTTGAAGAAACTATGTGACAAATTTGTACTAATAAATATTTTGAAAATAAGTTGTTTTTTTTCAAGATGCATGGCTGTGATATCAATGACAGTAAATGCTTATTCTCTTTGTAGGTGCCACCCCTCGCCCCGACTCCCTCTCCCTGCCCACCAAAGGCACAGAGCTCTGGACTACACACCGGGATGGAGAGGTTAAGCTTAGGATGGCCGAGTCTGGCCTTGGGGCTGAAACCCCTCTTACTGTAAATCAGATGTTCACCTCCACTGTTCAGCGTTTTGGCAGCTACCCTGCACTCGGCTGGAAAGAAGGAGAGCAGTGGAAAACCATGACCTACAGCGAGTACTACAAGTCCTGCCGCACTGCTGCCAAGAGCTTCCTCAAGGTGAGGATATGATGCAAATCCTACCATCACATTATTTGTGATCCATTAAGGCTTTGCGAAGCTCAACATTACGGTTGCACATTAGAAAAAACTCAAGTTATAGACTGTGAGATATCCCGAAACTCCATCACACTGACTTGGGCTATCAAGCAACAGTAAGCATGTTTACATGCAAGCCAACACTCTGATAACTTAGACAAATAAGCTTATTGAAGTAATCCATAGTCCTGGTTTATATGCAAACCAATAATCCAGCAATGCAAGTAAAAATGTTTACCAAAAATTATTAACCCTTTACACATACTGTGGTAAATTTAAGTCAAGTTCTTTATAAGTCATTTATTACGATATATATATATATATATATATATATATATATATATATATATATATATATATATATATATATATATATATATATATATACATATATATATATATATACATATATATATATATATATATATATATATATATAAGTCATTCAGTTTCTTTTCGACTTAGTCCCTTTAGTAATCAGGCATCGGCACAGCGGAATGAACTGCCTATTGTATATAATTATTATTTTTATCTATTTATATATTTTTCCAGTGATAAATGTTCAAAAGCCTTGTAATGACACCCAGTAACACTCCAATGAGTATTTCAATGAGTGCACTAAAAGGGATTAATTAATCAGCTAGTTTCCCGGCAGTGATGTCAAAATCTACTGATTTGCATATCAAACTTATGGCTCATTATGGCTTATTTGAAGGTTTTTTTTCATATATTATTCAGCATTTTGACTTTATGACTTGTATTTTTGCTGCACAAGATCAGAACACAAGAGCCCGAGTCAAGAAAAGTGTCTGAGGTGCTTTTCTACTAGTGCATTTTTACAAGATTTGTAACTGTTATTCCAACATTTTCAACACGCAAAAATTGAGAGATTTAATCCAGAATCCATTTAATCCATTTACTCCAGAACATTGTTGTGCCATTTCATTGTAGACTGAACCACAAAATTGAAAAAAAAAATGGAGGTGAAGCTATCCACAGTCGCTCTCTGACTGGTTTTCTGGACCAATATCAATCTCTGAATCGTCAAACCCCTCCCATAAAACCATAATGCAACCAGTAGACAGCTGGCAAAATATGTGGATGCCCAGAAAGCATGAATGGTCATGTTTCATGCATTATAGAATGTATAGTGTGGATGCAGGTTGTGTTTCTCAAATACAATGAAATGCCAGTCTGTATGAGGAGCAAGTTTTAAAATAAAAATGTACTAGTGTGCGAAAGGTGCCTGAGTTTGCAGTATATTTCCTTCACCATTAGTCCATAAATCTGCAGTAAGCACATGTTCCTATCACATAACACTAATGCACACTTCAAATAACAACTGAAAGCAGAATAATGCATCTACATGCTTTGCAAAAATGCCATAATGAGCAAAAAAAATCAGTTTCTGCTTAAAGCGTTTATGACCTCACTCTGATAAAGAAAAATAGGTTAACATGTTCACCTCTTGACATGTCAGCCTAAGAATAATCAGGTCACGAAAGTGGATGTAATTGCACTCTTTGTTCATATTAAAGGTGAGAAGTATCTTCTGTCCGATTGTTTTGAGTCTAGCACCTTGGTAGCATAACAGATCTGACCCATAAATGTTTATTGTTTAGCAATTCAGTGACGCTAGTAATTCTCATTATCTTTCTGGTGCTGTTGAGATCACGGGTGTTTAGTATTGCACTGTTATCTGAAATGACATGATAATGTGCCTGATAAGGGGAATATTTTTGTGCCAGAGGTATCCGATAACAAACACTTAAAACTTCATAAACGCTTAAAAGTATAAACAGGCAGTACTCATAAAATCATTGTTGTGCCTTTGGGGAAGGCAGTTTGACCTTGGGTTACCTTAGGGAGAAAATGCTAACAACTAGAGAACGGCATGATCAGATGCCTGTGTAATTAAGCCTATTTTTATCATTGTATGAGAATCAAGATTAAGCTCAGAGCTCTTTGTCAAGTCTGAGCAGTTGCTTTAAATTCTCACTGTGGTTTTTTAATTTACATACATTACACACGTAATATGCTGTACAATTGATACTAGTATAAACTTAAATAGGTAAAATAGAAAAAAGATATACTGTGCCTGCAAATATTTTCTGTTTCTCATTCAATTTATATAAATTTGGTTTTGTATTTTTGGATTATTTTTTTGTGCCTTATAAGTAAATAAACGGAATTAAATAATTGTATGCAACTCAATACATACAGCTACAGAAAATAAGAGACTTTTGAAAATGTATCTGGATTTAAGATTTATAGTGCTATATCTTGAGTAAAATGTCATTTGTTTTATTCTGTAAACTACTGATGACATTTCTTCCTTATTTAAAATTAAAATGCGAGGATTAAAAAGTGTAACACCAATGATTTAAGTTATACGAATAAGGACGGATGTTCTGAAACTGACTTAATTTGATAATTTCAGAATCTATAATTTGTAAATTTGTCTTGGGGGTGTAAACATGTATTGTTTATGTTTGTGAATTGTCCACAAACCAATCAAGAGCCAGATCTTACGTGTTGTGAAGTTTAAGAACGATTGTCCTCAGTACCTGAGAATAGTTGGTCTTAACAGCAGGAGGCTTTTGTTTATCGTCTTCGGTTTTTCAATGTCCTCGTCTTAGGATGAGGTTCAGCTCCCAACTGGTCACGTTCTCCCAGTGGGGAACAGGACGCCATGGCTGGTGGCCAGTGTAGGCACATTTCCATGGTTTTGTTAATCGGGAAACTCAAAAGGAGTATAACTTGTCCAGCTCAGGCCCTGTGGGAGAGATGGAGATTGAGTTTTGCGTATCCTAGGCTACATAAACACAAAAGAAGTGTTGGTTGGCACGACATGCGTATTTTGGCTTGTGCGACTTTTGAATATTTAAACATGATACGGCTTGGTGTTCGTTCATCCATATTAATGAAGAATGAAATCTGACTCCCTGAAGAATTATTATTTTAAACTGAATCTTATTGGTAATTCTGTTGAATTGATTCGCAGATTGTTTATCTTTAAAGTTTTGTTGTACAAGCTTTGAGTATTGGTGACATTTTGGAGTTACTGAACTAGAGATAAATGTCAGTATTTAAATAAACATTTGTTTAACAACAAGAAAAGCACATGTACATGATTATGTGGGACCTCTTGAAGACATGCTGCTTCATCTTTTACATACAAACAATACATTAGGCTTTTTCACCTCTAGCTGCCCCATGCTTTCATGTCTACAGTCTGTACTGTCCTGTCAAAATAAAGGTATAAAACTTCCCTAAAAAGAAGAAATATTTATAACTTATAAAAATTAAGCGATCAATGTTTATATGAATAAACATATGTATATATTCATCATATACTCTAAATGAATTGTGTCTCTTCAGAAAACTATAAATATTTGTTTTTATTCCTTATAAGTTTAAAGACTCATCCTAGATTAAATGCAAGTCTGAGCTGTTTCCACTGAAAGAAATTGTAACTGACTGACCTTACAATATGTCAGTGTGTTTGCTTCGCTTTTTCTCATGATCCACACCAGTGATTGTTTTTTTCTGAAACACATTTATTTAAAAATTTCTTAAATGTCATAATTTAATTATGGTCTAAACCTGGCATAGTTTATGCCCTGTCGGTAAAACCAGGCCTTAATGAATGTTTTGAAGGATCTGAATTATTCTGTTATTTTCTGTGCAAAAATATAAATTGCACCTTGAAATCTGAAAAAAGAGAAAAATAATAAATTATTATAAATAAACTTCTAAATTTCTAATATCTTAACACTTTTTGCATTACAATTTTAAAGTTATTAATTTTGAGTGATTTGCTTTTGAAAGGAAAATGTATTTCAAGTCGCCTGAATTCATTTAGCCTATTAAATGTTTTATTTATGATTTGATTAAAAGAAACATTAATTTGTTTTCTGATTTTTTTTCTTTTTTGTGAGTTTAGAAAGACATGAATGATATTGACATACATTTTTATTATGGGGTATTATAACACAGTAATATGCATGTGCTAACTGTGTGTATATATTCACAGCTCGGGTTGGAGCGCTACCACGGCGTTGGGATTCTCGGCTTCAACTCAACCGAGTGGTTTATTGCTGACATTGCTGCTATTTTAGCTGGGTAAGAAGAATTTACTTGTGTGTATATCTTATAATCAACCATAATTGCATATACACCCATACTAGTGTCAAACTAACTGCATGGCCATACAGGTCATAACACTTCATCAGCATACCTCCAGTGTTTGCCTCAAACAAAGCTTTAATCATTTCATCCTAGTCAAATAGTAACTCTGCTTCATCATAAACCTCCCAGCTGCCTTTATGGCTTTAGAAAATGCAGATGGTAAAGGCAAGACACAGCAGGTGATTAGACTAAAAATGATTTAACCATTTGAATTACATTCCCCATTTGACTGATTACATGAAGAACAGTTTTTATATTCCGCGTTTTCTAAAATGCTATTTTGGTGAGGTATTAATTAATTGAATATGTACATGAACATTAAATAAAAATTCTTTATTACTATTTTAATATTAGACTTAGGTCTCAAAAATCTATTTTCATGACTCCATAAATCAGAAAAAGTGTTCAGTAAATAGCCAGGGGGAACAAAAATCTGTTTACTTGTAGAATAAAATGTATATAATCTTAAAGATTTTGTTTAAATATCTCCCTCTGTAAACTAAAAACCTTCAGAACATCGAGATGAAAGTGCTGCTGAAATGGAGATTTTCTTGCTCAGTGCGGGAAAATAAAAACAAATTTTAAGAAGACAGCCTTTTAATTAGACTGAAAAAATAAAAAATCTCAAAATTGTGACTGGTGTATAAAAAAAAATGGTGTTTTTGCCTGATGTGTCTTGATGTGATGTGACACAGCCTGCACTTGATAAACAGCATCACCACAATCTGGTCAGTGTTGGTAAACATACAGGTGGAGTCTGAACAGAAATGGGTGTGAGTGTTGTTTATGTTTGAAGGTGTGAGGATTGTATTATTTTTGCTTGAGGATGTTTATTATTGGAGTTTGTATGTCATTGGCAGCGGGTTTGCTGTGGGCATCTACACAACCAACTCTCCTGAGGCCTGCCAGTATGTGGCGGAGAACTGCCAGGCCAACATCCTGGTGGTGGAAAACCACAAACAGCTGCAGAAGATCTTACAGGTAATGAAAGGACATGACCTGTTTCTAAATTAAAACCTCAAAAACATTTCCTTAATAAACTAAGATCGGAGCGTTTAACTCAAATAATGTGGTAACAAAATAAGGTCCCATTAGATAGTAAATGTATTTACTAATATGAACAAACAATAAGCAATGCATTTTTTACAGTATTTATTTATTAATCTTTTTTAATGTTAGTTAACAAAAACAATTAATTGTCAGTTCTTGTTAACTCACAGTGAATTAACTAGTTAACGCGTAACATCTATGTTGATCCTGGAACAACATTCCAATCAGCTAATCAGAATCAAGGAATGTAATTACTGTTTATGTTCAGTTTAGGCTTACGCTTGGGTTTATGCACTTCTACATTCAATGGTTGTTATCCAACTATTATTCCCCTCTGATTTTGGGAGTAATTTACTGTTATGGTTGGGTTTAGGGGTAGGGAATAGGTATGGACTACATTTTCGAACAAAAATTATGTTCCAGGATCAACATAGCTGTTAATCCAGGATCATACTTGGCAAAATCATGACATGCAATGTTAACAAGCATAATTTTATGATAATTAGATTTTATTAATGCATTAGTAAATGTTGAACTATGATTAAAAAATGATGTACAAATATTGTTGATTCTTAGTTAATGTTAATAATTGAATCAGAAATGACTTTCACTACCTGCAGCTTAAACACATCAAAAATTAAACCTCCATCTGCTATAGAGTTTTTCCTCATCGTCTTTTACACTCTTTATATGTATGTGTGTTTGTGTGTGTTTTTGATTTATTTCAGATCCAGGACAAATTACCCCACCTTAAAGCCATCATCCAGTACAAAGATGAGCTGAAAGAGAAGAAGCCCAATCTCTACACGGTACATTTAATTAGTCAAATATTATCATTCCGTCCTCAGACCACAATCCTTTTTTTTTTACCCCCTTCATTACTAATTAAAATCTGACATTTGCTATGTAAATGTGTGACACGCATACACAGTGGGCGGAGTTTATGGAGCTGGGGCGGGACGAGCCTGACACTCAGCTTGATGACATCATCAGCTCCCAGAAGCCCAATCAGTGCTGCACTCTGATCTACACATCCGGGACTACAGGCCAGCCCAAGGGAGTTATGCTCAGTCATGACAATGTGAGTCAAACACTAGACATAACCCACATTTAACCCAAAACACCAAACTGTAACGAAAGAAAGTTCAAAAACAAAGGTTTAAAGTTGAAGGTTATTACAGAATGTAGCTCAAGACATGTATAGGAAATATATTTATATAGAATTTGGAAATATATTATTTCATAGTGATATCAAGCTCTGAATTTTTTAGGTGCGATACTTGAATTAGGGCTGCATGATATTGGAAATATCTGACATTGCGATATTTTGTTTTGCTGCAAAATATATTTTGCGATATGAATATAATGTCAGCAGATGATTTGAATAGCTCTGTTTGGAAAGATTTAATTGTTTTATATTGAGTAGGATGATCAAGTCTTTTTCTATGCAGTGCATCAGCATAAAATATAATACATTACATGTGTATATAAATGCAACAAAGCAAAAATAAAAAGGTTTTCTGGGGAGTCTAACAGTATTCAAGTACAGAAATCAAATACAGAACAATCAAATGTAAAATAACATGGTTATCATCATTGTAAAAATCATTTTTAAAAATATTTAATAATATCTTTATCTTTTTATCTTTAACAAATAATCTAATCGTGTGATGTGAATATTGCTGATACACACATTATTATAGTATTATTATTTTATATCAAATGATACATTGTTCAGCACTAACTTTAATGCATGAGGGAAAGGAGATTGAATTTTTTACTTGAAATATAATATTCTGCAGCCCTAAAATATACAGTGTGGGCCATTTATATGGATGCACCTTAAAAAAATGGGAATAGTTGGTGATAGTAATGTCCTGTTTGTGGCAAATTAGTATATGTGAGGGGGCTTGTAAATAACTCATGAAAGAATAAAGTTACGTTAAACCAAGCATACCATAGTTTTTTCTTGTGAAATTCCCAATAAGTTTATTGAGGTGTATCCATATAAATGGCCCACCCTGTATTACATTCAAATGGCTCAAAGTGGATCCCATCGCATATGAACAGTGATAAAATACCTTAGACAAATGTCTTTGAGGCATTTCATAATAATTAACTGTCCATATAAGCCAAGGCTGAATGTATATGCAATTATATACATTAAATTCAATTCATGTTTTTTCTATAGCGCTTTTACAATGTGGCTTGTGTCAAAGCAGCTTAACATAGAAGATTATAGTAAACTAAAACTGTGTCAGTCCAGTTTTCAGAGTTGAAGTTCAGTTAAGTTCAGTTCAGTGTGGTTTAGTTTTCACTGCTGAAAGTCCAAACACTCAAGAACAAATCCATCGATGCGCAGCTCCTGAAGTCACAAACTAAGCAAACTTCACCAGTTGACGAAAGTGAAGGAAAAAATATATACATGTTTGTGAATCAGATGAATTTTCTTTTCAGGTGTTTTAATAATTATTCTTTTTCTTTTTACATCTTGGGACAGTAACAACTTTTTTTTTTTCTTTTGTATACAGTTGAAGTCAGAATTATTAGCCCCCCTGATTATTTTTTTCCCCAATTTCTGTTTTACAGAAAGATTTTTTTTCAACACATTTTAAAACATAATAGTTTTAATAATTCATTTCTAATAACTGATTTCTTTTTTCTTTGTCATGATGACAGTAAATAATATTTGACTAGATATTTTTCAAGACACTTCTATACAGCTTAAAGTGACATTTAAAAGCTTAACTGGGTTAATTAGATTAACTAGGCAGGTTAGGGTAATTAAGCAAGTTATTGTATAACAATTGTTTGTCCTGTAGACTATCAAAAAAAGACTTTAAACGGGCTAAAAGTTTGGACCTTAAAAAGGATTTTAAAAAAATTAAAACTGCTTTTATTCTAGCCAAAATAAAACAAATAAGACTTTTTCCAGAAGAAGAAATATTATCAGACATACCGTGAAAATGTCCTTGCTCTGTTAGATATCATTTGGGAAATATTTAAAAAAAGAAAAAAATTCAAAAAGGGCTTATAATTCTGACTTCAACTGTATGTACGCTATTTACTATCTCTAAGGTATGATTATTATAACAAGTTCTTTCAATAAAAACAACAACAAAGCTTTGCTTGCTATATGAAGTCATTGCCAATACTCAAATGCTCACTTTCTGTGCTCTTGTAGCTCACATGGACAGCTGTTGCAACAAGCCAGCACGTGAGCCTGAACGATGCTGATAAGCTACAGGAAGTGGTCGTGAGCTACCTGCCGCTCAGCCATATTGCTGCACAGATGATTGACATCTGGCTCCCTATGAAAGCTGGAGGAGTCACGTACTTCGCACAGCCTGATGCACTAAAGGTCAGCTTGCAAATTAAACTTCCTTTTGCTTTTCCTTTTTCTAAATCAGTGTTAAAAAGCTCCCTGTGTTTTAAAGCAGAGGTTTGGTTTCCAAACCTTTTAGCCCACGACCCCCAAAATAATACTAGTGACTCGCGACCAATTCAATTCAGCTTTATTTGTATAGCGCTTTTACAATGTAGATTGTGTCAAAGCAGCTTCACATAAATGGTCATAGTAACTGGAGCAGTGTAGTTCAGTTTTTAGTGTTTAAGTTCAGTTCAGTTCAGTTTAGCTCAGTTCAGTGTGATTTAATCATTACTGAGAGTTCAAACACTGAAGAGCAAATTCATCGATGCGTAGCTCTACCAATCCTGAACCATGCGAGCCAGTGGCGATAGCGGAGAGGGAAAAAAAACTTCACCTGATGGGAGTGAAGAAAAAAAACCTTGAGAGAACCAGACTCAGTTGGGCACGACCATTTTAATTTCTCCGCTGGCCAAAAGTCTTGTGCAGGGCTTCAGTCACCGCGGTGGAGGCTGGAAGATGGCCTCAGCGAAGACTCGTCTGTCCCTGGAGCGTTGCTGGAATCAGACACATGTACTCCACTCCCCACGACCATCAGCGCAGCAGCAGCTCAGGATATGGCCTGGTCCCGGATATGGAATCCTTGGGATCATCTCGTCGCTGGTCTTGGATCCAATCAGTGACTCCGCATAATCTGAGGACCTCGGGATGAGTATCCCCAGGTGAAAATAGAGAATAAAGAGAATAAACAGCGTAGCTGCTGTTCATAGTGTATATAAGCAAGATGCAGAAGCCAGTGTGGAACCCGCTAGGTGATGCATTGAGTGTATGCTTTACTAAACAGATAGGTCTTTAATCTAGTTTTGAACTGGTAGAGTGTGTCTCAGCCTCGGACGTTATCAGGAAGGCTATTCCAGAGTGTAGGAGCCATGAAAGAGAAGGCTCGACCTCCTTTACTTGATTTTGCTATTCTAGGTACTACCAGAAGCCCTGAGTTTTGAGATCTTAAAAAACGAGTTGGATTGTAGCGAGACAGAAGGTTGGTTAGATAAACAGGAGCTAGATTAGACCACTAATATCCTCTGAGGTGGTTATGAATATATAAACTTTGCACACATACCAATAAGTTCAAGTCTATATTCGTCATTTAATTTTGAAGAACACCACTCGGAGAACATCCTCTGTTTAGTTGTGGCCTGTATCTATTTTTACTGTACATGAGTGCCGTAAAGGTGGCAGAAAGTTTAACCTGGTGCCATAAAATCTGTCTTTAATATAACGTAACCACCCCAGTGGGTCACAAAAATCGAAAGGCTGATGGCTTTTTATTTAAATTTTTGGAAATTATCAAGCGACATCAACCCCACCACAACTCCTTAATATCCCACGATATCCCGGGGCATCCCAACCCCCACTTTGGGAACCACTTTTTTAAAGGATTTGACACAAATACAGATGCATTCAATTGATGAAAAGTGACAAAATGAAATATTGTGATGTATGGAAGTTTATGCAAATTAGAAATGTTTATGTAGAGCCAGGGATGGCCAAACTTGGTCCTGGAGGGCCAGTGTCCTACATTGTGTTCCAACTTTCTTCGACACAAATGCTTGTAGTTTCTAGTATACCTAAAAGAGCTTGATTAGCTGGTTTAGGTGTGTCTAACTGGGGTTGGAACCAAACTTTGCAGGACAACAGCCCTCCAGGATCGAGTTTGTTCACCCCTAATGTATATGCATGCTTCTGATTGGTAGTTTTAATTCGAAGGGTTATGAGAATGCACAGCTAGTGTTAACATTAAAAGGCAAATCATCGTTTTTAAAACTTTTATTTCTCAAGTTGTGTTTCCGACCACTCAGAAATCTAAAATGAACTGAAATGTAACACGAGAGTTAAATAATTGTGCCTTGGTGAACACCCGAGACTTTTCAAAGACAAAAATCTAAGACTATTGAAAGGCTCTGTATGTGTTACTAAAGGCATTTCCTGGGTTCCTCAATTAAACCTTTTGTTTTGTGTGTGTGAGTGAAGACAATCATGTTAGTTTAAACTAACTGTTTCGATATATGAATATAATCTTTATGTTAATCATTATTAACAAACAACATAGGGCTATTATTTTTCCCCCTGCAATATACAGTGCTCAGCATATATAAGTACACCCCTCCCAAATCTATCTTTTAAATTCGTATTTTTAATAGGAAGCTATACAATATTGTATTTGTGCTTATACATTAGATTAGTAGATTAGTCAGCACTGAAGCCAAATCTGGAGCTTATCTAACAACATAACTTACAATAACGGTCCAAAAACTAGTACACCCACATTTATATGTTATAGAAAAATAGGTCCCACTTTATATTAAGTGGCCTTAACTAATATGTACTTACATAGCAATTAATACTTTGTTACAATGTATTATTGTGTAAATACATGTGTTTACTGTGTACTTACGCTTGATTAAATACATGTATGTAATTACATCTGTAATTAACTTTTGTAATTACATTTGTAAATACACTGTTGACCATCCCTTACACCTTAACCAACCCTTAAACCTACCCATGCCACCAAACCCAACCTCTATTCCAACTCAAAAGCACCACAAGTGCTCTCAAATACATTATAAACACAGTAAGTACATTGTATTTCTTTTTTGATGTAAGTACATAGTATTTAGGGACACTTAATATAAAGTGTGACCGAAAAATATTAAATACAAATTTTAAAAAGAGGAAAATTTAAGAGAAGCAAAAAAGAAAAAAAAGAAAAATGTAGTTGAAATTTTGTAGGCTGTCATTTTTATTTTATTTTTGCAATATTTTGCTTTAATTAAATTTTATTATCTTTCAATTTCTAGATATGTTTGGTGACTAAAATACCATTTTAATAAATAGCCATTTCCAAATGGGGAGTACTCAATTATGCTGAGCACTGTACATTGCGATATAAATACAATTTCACCACATGACTTGAATATCGTTATTTGGAAAGTCATTACTTTAAATTGATTGAGATGATTTGTTTGGGAGTGAAATATAAATATCATCCATGTAATTATGTACATATAATAAACAAACTACAATCGAAAATAAGGCAAATGTTAAAGTGAAATGAACTGCTTTATGGTTATCTGGGGAGTGTCTCACAGTATTCGGGTACAGAAAATAAATAATCAAATGTAAAAGAGCATTGCGTAGTAGTCTTCATCATGTAAATATTAATGAATCAAATAAATTTTTTAAAACTTTTTTATGTTCTCTTAAAATTCTTCAAACTCTTCAAAATGATCACATAACCTTGTAAACACAAGGACATTTTAAATTTTCACTCTATAATGGTTCAATTCTGCAATGTCTCCTCAAAACTCATGTGTTATGACCTGTGCATTATTTCCATCTACAGTATATTCATATCTTGCATTGTGTCTATTGCGACGCACACATTGTGATATCGATGCTCAAACGATATATTGTGCAGCCCTAAAACAATATTAATAATTATTTTTCTTTCTGAAACACACTTCAGTCATGCAACTCTCAGACAAAGCATTTTTTGTTATGTTCAGAAGTGTGTCATTTTTAGACCTTTCCAAAAAACAAGCCAAGGCTGTCTGTAAATATGCTGATACTTGAATAAAAACAGCTGTATGAGGTCTTGAAGCTGAACATGTGATTTCTGTGGAATTCTCAAAGTATTGCCGCACTGCAGTTTTATAATGGGGTCATTGATTTCAGATCACAGGGGCAGAAGCTGACATGACATACCTGCTTGTGTCATGTGACATATCCTTGGGTGTGTCAGCTGATGATGGCGTGTACACGTAAACATAACGCCTCTGGCAAACCGGCACACATATTAATAAAGGTCACTGTGTGTCCCAGGGCTCTCTGGCTAACACCCTACGTGAGATTCGCCCTACCGCATTCCTGGGTGTCCCCCGCGTGTGGGAGAAGATGCAGGAAAAGATGAAGTCGATTGGAGCCAAATCATCCACAGTGCGCCGGAAGGTGGCATCCTGGGCCAAAGATGTGGGCCTTCAGACCAACCTCAACAAAATGGAGCTGTATGTACACACATTGAAAGGAAATATGCTTAGATGCAATCATGAATTATCAGTGCATGAACATATGGCACTCATTTTAAAATGAACACAGTGGGATGCAGAAGGCGGAACATTTTGTTTCAGAAATTTCAAAGCAAACATTGCTTAAAAATCTATACAATATAAAGAAATTATTAATAAAATAAAAATCAATTTATTTTATATTTATGGTTTCTTTTTGAAATGCTTATTTACTTTTCAAGTCAGCTTTTCACTTAAATATGTTAACAAACTAAAACTAAACTAGAAAATGCAAGAAAAATAGCAAAGTATGGCCTCTTTTTGCGATATCTGGAATTAAAAATCCATCTTAAATATCATTTTAGAAATGAAAAACAATTATTCATTCATTTTTATTTGGCTTAGTCCCTTTATTTATCAGGGGTCGCCACAGCGGAATGAACCACCAACTTATCAAGCATACATTTCAAGCCACAACCCAACACTGGGAAACACCCATACACTCTCGCATTCACACACACACACACACACTAAGGCCAGTTTATTCAATTTACCTATAGCGCATGATTTTGGACTATGAGGGAAACTGGAGCACCCAGAGAAAGTCCATGGGAGAACATGCAAACGCCACACAGAAACGCCAACTGACTGAGCGGGGACTCAAACCAGCAACCTTCTTGCTGTGAGGCGACAGTGCTAACCACTGAGCCACCATGCTGCCCAGAATTGGAAACATTTTAAATAAATTTCATAGAGCAATCAGTACTTCATAAATATGGTAATCTTTTATTAAAATCATGACTTACAGCTTTCTACTGCTAATTTGTTTTACATTGAATAAGACTGCAATTAAGTAGAAATCAGTATTCCCACATTTTTGAACCCCAAGTTGTTTTTAAAAGATTCTACTGTGAATCACTTTTGTGACCTTTTTTCCAGTGCAAAAACAGTTTTTATATTAACAGAGAGGAATTCTTGGTGTTGTCTCCTCATTAGTGGCAGCAATTCCAGGAAGCCTCTGAACTATCGACTGGCGAAACATCTGGTTTTCCGCAAGGTTCGGAAGGCACTGGGACTTGACCGCTGTACGAGGTGCTACACTGGAGCAGCTCCGATAACCAAAGATACGCTGGAGTTCTTCCTCAGTCTGGACATTCCTCTGTTTGAGCTGTATGGGATGAGCGAGAGCTCTGGTCCACACACCATCACACAGGCCAACGCATTCAGACTCACCAGGTAACTCTATTTCTTTCATTTTTCTTACTTTTAGCTAAGGATGCACAGTATTTTATGAATCACAAACTGCCTCTAAAGCTCCTAATGCCCGCCCAGTACGATGATTGATTTTTATAGGATCGTAGTGCCCGGCCTGATAGGAAAATTGATTTATTAAACTTTTTTTAAAATTGTCAACAAATGTATTCTAATCTATTATTACAATAAAATGCAAAAATATACATTATGTTAGTTCTATTTAGGAATTAAACATTATTTAGTATAATAAAATCTAAAGGCTGATTTGATTTAGATATACCATATGCGGAATAATAACCACAAACTTGTCTCTTGTAAATAAAAGGCACAGTATGTCATTTTCGCAATTTATTTTGATGATGCCATGAATGATGCTGTTTATTCAGTTGATGACAAAAAAATTTGCGTAAAAAGGCACAAAATCAGCTGAGCTTTTAATATACAAAATCAACCATTTCTGGTTCTTCAGGGTTTTTATCATACTAAAAACAGTTTAGGGTTCTGTTATAATGCTGCTCCATGCAGTCAAAAAAAAGCACAACATATTAAAGCATATTTAGTGTTTCATAGGTTCTATTAAACTAAATCAGAAATCGAAGGTGTACAATGACATTAGCATGGCGACACAAAACACGTTCACAGTCATGTTCAGTAGCTAAAATTGCTTATTTCTCTGGATTTTAACAATCTTTAAAACATTTAGAATAATCTCAAGTCACACTTGTACACTTTTCTAATGGGTTTTGGATATATTATTGAACAAATATTACATATAGTGCCTTTAACACACACACACACACACACACAAAAAAAAAATGATATCAGCTGTCATCCAAACTTTTAGCTAATATCTCATCTGCATCTCCTTCTCAGCTGTGGAAAGGTGATTCCAGGCTGCAAGACAAAGCTCAGCAACCCTGATGATGAAAAGAACGGAGAGATTTGTTTCTGGGGTCGGCATGTGTTCATGGGCTACCTGAACATGCCTGATAAAACTGAAGAGGCTCTGGATGCTGAAGGCTGGCTGCACTCGGGGGACCTCGGCAAACTCGATGAGAACAACTTCCTGTTCATCACCGGACGCATTAAAGGTAATGATGATTGATCGAAAACTGAGCTTCCTTCTAATCACTGGAGCTGAAGAAACTGTTCAGCTGCACTTTATTCGTTTTTTTTATTTTTTATTATGAAGTGGCCACTGTTTTCATTTTTATTCTGGGTCATATTAACTTAATAGAATTATTTTTATCAAAAATGTCCCAAATATTGGGACCAAATATCACAGAGAGTCAAGTGCAAAATAGGTTAAGACATGCTTTTTTGGGGTAATAAATAATTGCATAAATACCAGTGAATGGTTTCCCGCGAGCTCGAGTAAACATACAGTACAATTCATATAAATATGCTACTTTTTCATTCCTTTAAAACCTGTTTGAACACATTATAATCTGCTTTTATTCATTTTTGATCTTTGTTTTTGTATTTCTTGTATTTTATGTTTCTTTTAAGTTTATGCAAAAGCACTTTGAATTACCATTGTGTATAGTATATGGGCTGTCTAATGAAGCTTATATTTGTATTCCAGAATTGATCATCACAGCTGGAGGTGAAAATATTCCCCCGGTCCCTATTGAAGACGCGGTTAAAGAGGCCATTCCCCTCATCAGTAATGCCATGCTTATAGGAGACAAGAGAAAATTCCTCTCCATGCTGCTTACCGTTAAGGTACCTTTTCAGATTTGTGTGTTTATGCGTAGAAAACCTGCTGTCAATCTTCTTTCATGTTCAAATTTAAAAAAAGTCATATCTAAACTACCTGACTTTTGTCTGAATCACTCAACAAGTGACACATTTTTGTCAGATGTTTATATTTCTTTGTCTTTTTACTCTGTTACACGTTCACTCAAAATCTGCTCAAATTAAATTGACCACATATTGTAGTAAATTGCATTGTACCAGTCTAACTGAAGAACAAAAGTGCAGAGCTTTGATTATTCTTCATTATTGATTAGTGTTTATTGCCCTTGTTGTGCAATCTGCACCGATATCGTGTTCTTCTAAAACTGAAAGGTGTAAATCTAATCTGAACATCTCATCCGAGGCCTCTTTCACAAGGCGGGTAGGCTTATGTAAGCTTACTGGGAGATAACATTCATTTTAAAGATGCATGAGAATTTTTTTAAACTACACACTAATGAGATCCTATCAGAAGGATCAGGTGATAACTGCTCAAACGTTATCAACAACCTCATTTATCTGAGAGGCTGCTGTCCACTAGTGGACAATGTGTGTAACTACATGTTTCACCTTTTTTTTGTAACACTACGCCCTCTGCTGGACATCGTTAATACTAAAAAGCCATTTTCGCTTATGAAAGACTTAAATGGTGTAGTCGCTCAGTTAGGATTACCTGACTAATAAAAAACTAACATTACCATTATAGTATAGATTAACTTTATTATTATGGCATTGCTCGTGAATAGAGAAAACATGAATAGTAGTCTGGATACTGACGTGTCACTTGTGCCAAGACAATGAGATAAAGAATTATGACAGATAAAAGTATTAATTATGTAAAAAGTAAAACATTTAACCATGGAAACCACATAAACCACTGGTTTGTTACACAAGTGTATTAACAGTGTAGTTAACATGTTTTTTATAAATTACCATTGGCATAACAATATCTCTACTGCAATACAAATGGTGCGGAAAAAAGCTAAATTGGATGATAAAACCGTGCCATACCAAGACATCATATTAGAGAAACCCTAGCAACATGATTAGAACCCCTTAAAACACTTTTCACAGCACAAAAATGTAATTAAAAGCTGTAAAACACCTACATAGCTGCTCGTTGGAGACCACGGTGCCACCAACAACACCTTGTGCGCTTGCACGACGTTCCGTCACGTTGCCAAGCACCTAATTTAGCTTTTAACCAACATTGATGGAAAACGAGCAGTTAGTTTACCGTTGTGCAATGTTGACGGATTTTCGGCTTTTCTGTCTTCCTCTCAGTGTCAAATAAATGGTGAAACCGGAGTTCCTGAAGACGAACTGACTCCAGAGGCAGTGGAGTTTTGTCGTAAACTGGGCAGCAGCTGCACGCGCGTGACCGAAATCGCCGGCGGCCGCGACAGGGCCGTTCAAGCTGCTATTCAGGATGGCATCAACCGCGTCAACGAGAAGGCCACATCCAACGCCCAGCGCATCCAGAAGTGGACCGTCCTGGATCAGGATTTCTCTATTCCTGGAGGAGAGCTGGGTAAGTTTTGTAGTAATTAAAGATAAATCATCTAAAAATATAAATTAATTATTATTGATGGGTAATTGATGCCCTCCCTTTAATAAAACATGACATGTTTTAGCTTGAAAGGTGATGATTTCTAAAATGCATAAAATGAATCATGGTTTTACTTGAAACATGTTATTGTAGTTAATTGTTTTAGCAGGTAACCATATTTTAGGCAGGGGCAAATTTAGTGATTTGGAGGCTCTAAGCAACTCCAGTCATGGGGCCCCAAGTCCTAAAATGCACCCTTTCCACTTTTATTAAATTTTTATTTATTTTGCAGTTTTATTTATATCACCCAATCCTTTTTTACGTTTTAATGTAAGCTGTACATTTTAAATAATTAGATGTCTTAAAAAGAATTCACAAAAAAAAAAAAAACATAAATTTGACTGTTGGACTGTTTCATGATTGAGAGTGGTGGATTTTTTTCATATTATTATTATTATTGCATAACATTACATTATCAAAATATTTTATTTTCTTGTATATTAAATATTTAATTACGTAAAAAAATACCTGTTTCACTGTCACTATACAAAATTTGATAGAAAATGATGTTATATACAGTTTAGAGCAGAGGTGCCTAAAGTTGGCACATGGTAACCTTTGGTTTGACCCTCCATCCCATCTGAAAAGAGTGGGAAAATGATGAGGAGTTGGTTGGGGCGAATTTCAAATTGATTGTAACCTTTTGTTTCATGGTTTAATTGAGGAGCTACAAACTAAAATTAAATGTTTAATTTAATTGTTGTAAATGAATCAGACTTTAAAAATGTAAATACTGTCACTTAACAGATGCACAAGACATCGGCGAGCAAATCAAGGCAAAGGCAGGAGCAGCTCGACTAGTGTATTCAGCGCTGAACTCTATTGTGTTATAAATGGGATTGTTGATGTTTTTACTATAATAAGTTCATTATAAAACATAAAAAATTAAACTGCATCATTATTTTTATGTTTTAAAGCAACTTTTTTAGTTATTTTTAAATAATATGCGAATAAATTAGAAATTACTTATGGCAAATTTAATGTAAACCGGTTTGGCAGGTATAATTAAAGGTATAATTAACACTTCTACATATTTATTTATGCGGCTGCTTACCTTGCTTATTTGTTAGATCCGCTTCTGATTGTAGTAACCCTAACCAATGTTATTGTAGGTAACCATAAATTCACATTGATTTTGCTACACTTGCCACAGTTTAAACATGGTATTTGTTCCAAACGTATGTTGTTGTAAATGGTAATCATTGCACCAAAAGCCATGCTTACTACACATTTACTATAATAAAACCGTGGTTTATTTTATTAAGGGTTTAATTCACTGCCTGAGAAGACGTTCCTCAGCATATTCACATCAAAAATGAACAGTTTACTGTTGTCCTAAAATAGTTATTTATTGGATTTTGTTTTTCAATTAATATCTGAAGTGTTGGAAAAACACGTTTACCCTGGGGCTATTTTAGCTATATTTGGTGTCAGTGATGATGCTGAATCATCTAATAATCAACGTACAGTGGTTAGATTTATTGCCCTTTTGGCACATAGATTGATTGATTTACTGAATTAGAAATAAAATATTGTCCCCATTTTTCTACATTGATAAAAAAAAAATCATGTCTTGCCTGCAACTTGAGAAGCTCAGACTTTCCCTTAAAAGTAAAACTAATAATTTCCATGCAATATGGAATTCATTTATGGAGTACTTTAACAAGAGAGAAGGGATTGAACCCTTGTAGAAACACCTCAGATCCCCCACAATTTTTTTCCTCTCCCTCCCTTTTTTCTGCATTTTTTAAGTTCTCTTATACATATAATATTACCATGATGTTACAACTTTTTGTTTAAAAGGGAGAAAAAGTGTACATATGTAAAAATTATAATAAAGAGAATGTTTAAAAAAGCAGTTTGCTTAATTATACTTTTTAAAAATGTAAACAATAAACAATACTTTTACTTTAAAAAAAACTGTTATTGTAGCAAATGATATTAATGTAGCTACACTATTTAAACTGAAGTAATTTTAAGTAAAATCGTGATTAGACAAATGATAATTTATGTGCTAAAAATTTTTACTACACCATTACTATAATGAAACCATGGTTCATTTTAATAAGGGTCCCCTGAAACTTTCTATGAACTATTATTTAGTCATTCCGGGGCTCTTGTGTGTAATTATGTTGATTTAAGGTCTATAAAGTCTGTTTGTTTAGCTGTTTTACACTCTTTCTCTCAGGGCCAACAATGAAGCTCAAGAGGCCGGTGGTCATGAAGATGTACAAAGAGCAGATTGAGAGCTTTTACAAAGAAGTCGTGACCCCAGTCACCCCAGACAACCCTCTGCCTCCTAAATAGATGTTCAACAAAAGGCCTCGTCATTCACTTCAGAGATCGGAGACGTGGTTTAAAACACACACACAAACACACACTTACATAGGAACACCACTCAGACCTTGCGTTTTGCTTGTGAGTTAATATTTGTTCAGGGTTTTGATGTTATTTTCACACTGTTTACATTTTTCTGTGTGATTTGCAAGAAGGAAAAGATTTGTGAAACAAAAGCCATTATCTTTTTGTGATGATTTGCTATTTATTTTCTTGCCTAATAATAATGAAGTGTTTTTTGAAATGTGTTATTCACTTACACATAACTGCAGGTGATTCGAATGTCAGTTTGAAGATACTTATTAATGGACCAGGGGGGGGGCAAGTCGGAGCACTCATTCTGGTCCTCCAGGCTCTGCGCCGGTTGGGAAAATTCCAAATTGAACTTAAAACAATCGATTACAATTTGCTTAAGATTGGCAAGCAGAATTCGAGACAATGCAATCTGCAGAACCTGAGAACAACAAAAAAAGATACTTATTAATAATAATTTATGGTTCAATTTATTAATAGCTAACAAGGCCGTTTGTGCTCGAGTTGTGACTGAATTCTCTGAAAAAAAACTGCCACCAAAAATACTGGTTGCTTGAAGGAACGTTGATGTGAAGATCATTTAGCAAGATTTCCATGCCATACAAGACATAAATGTCTCTTTTTTGCTTGTTTTTCATTACCAAATATGCGTTTGTTTGTTTGTTTGACTCTGTTGGTTAATTTCGTTGTTAATTCTTTGTAAAGTGAGCCTGTTATATAGTGTAAATATGTATTACATGCATTTCTTCTGTGGTCTTATTTAATGCTTGGCTGCATCACTCTGACAATCCTCAAAGTGTTGGATGTCACAAAGTCCAGTGTCAACCCATCTTCCCGCCTTTATCATCTAGACAGAGAAACAGTGAATATCATGAAATAAGGGAGATGAAGGAGCAAATGTGATCTGTTCAGAGGATATGGAGTTATTTTGCATTATTCTTTGCTTTGCACGTGCAATAAGGACATTTTGACCAAATTGTTAATGACTTTATTTATATTGTATACTGCATAGTCAAACTATTCTAATGCAATTTAGGAAAAACAAAGGTTAAATAGACGAATGCTATTTAATCGGTCAAGTGCTTAAATATTACAACTACAACTGCAAACCCAAAGATTTGATTTTTCCCTCTGTAAATAGATTGCTTACATCTTGCTTTCTTCTAGTACTGGACTTGTTATTCCAAAGTGTGTATATTCGGACTGCGTAAGCATGACCACAGCGAGGCCTTTTTGTAAATATGAAGAAGTTTAGTCTGTGCATGAAACGTCTTCGCTCAGATTAGTTGAGAATGAAGGTAGAGCTAGCGAGGGATTTCCTTTCTTCCATCTGGGATTTCTGTTATGGTTTTGGCTAAATGACTCTTTTCTTTGTATTGTGGCACAGATAGTATGACGGTTTCATGTAGAGTTTGGAAAAGTGCAAATATGAACACGATGTGAAGTCTCAGACTGTGAAAGGTTTGCCTGGGTTTACCTGACACTTCTATTCTTGAGCCGAGGGATGGTTTGTTTGTGTGTGTCGTGCAATGTTTAAGGGTTTCTGAAACGTATGTCATTGTTAGAAACCAGAGTACTAGATAGAGCTGAGTTTGGCAGCAGGAACTCCAGGTTTCTACTTGTATGTGTGTGTGTGTGAATTATCCCTTTACTGGAAAATAAATGTTGATATAACCATCTTTAAGTCTTAAAGTGTTTGTCTTTGACTTGTAATAAAGTTTCTTTGGTCATTAAGATTTAAGCTAGTTTTGAATGTAATGAAGAACAGCTAGTCAATAGTATTAGAAGTGTTATTGTTTAAATAATGCTGTAATACCTTAAGAATATTTATTCATTCATTTTCTTTTCGGCCTAGTTCCTTTATTAATCAGGGGTCACCACAGTGGAATGAACCACCAACTTATCCAGCATATGTTTTACACAGCGGATGCCCTTCCTGCTGCAAAAGAACACTGGGAAACACCCACATACTCACATACCGACACTGGACAATTTAGCTTATTCAATTTGCCTATAGCGCATGCCTTTGGACTTGTGGGGGAAACCGAAACACCTGGAAGAAACCCACGCGAACACAGTGGGAACATGCCACAGAAATGCCAACAGGCCAAGCTGGGACTTGAACCAGCGTCATTCTTGTCATGAGGCGATCGTGCTACCCACTGCGCCAATGTGACGTCCACTGTTGGAATGTAAATTTTTTCAAATCTAGTTCCACATGAACCATAATCTAAATATACATATATGAAAGTTAGATTCTTTGTTTTTAAATGATCTCATTTCATTGAAAACTAGCTAGGGTGTAACAGACATCTTGTCTTCCTGAGCACTGGCTGAGCCAAAGTGATGCAAATGCTAAAGACAGGGTCCCAACGACTGTGCCTTTGTCTTTGGGTGATACTTTCAGGCTGGTTAGGGCAGGTGAAACATGACACTAAAACATGATCTTCAACTAAAACTAATCATGCCTGTTTTATATTTCTCCATCCACAAACTCTGCCCCCTCCTAAAACACAGATAGGCAGGACGACTTTGTCTCAAATCAGACTCATTTTAGACTACTCTTGTCACTGTAAGAAACTCCTGTATGGGCTCTAGCAGACTCATGGGCTTCTTGAAGATGCTGTATGACTGCAGACTGACCAACATGTCTTAATAAAGAAAGTCTGCTTGTTTGAGTCTCCTGGACGAGGTTCTCATTCTTTTTTCCAATAACTTGGTGCCATGATAGAGATTGAAATCATCAAATTCTCAACACTTTGCCACAGAAGACTGAAATCCACCTGAATCTGAAACAAGATCAAGGAAACCACTTAAGATTGAATCTTTTCAGCTTAATGGCAATTATTACTTTAAACATCAGTTAACTTCATATGGGGGTTAAATAAAAAGACTACCTTGCCTCATAAGTTAAATGTGCTGTTTTAGATCAAAAATTCAATCTTTCATTTTCTTTTCGCCTTAGTCCAGGGGTGTCCAAACTCAGTTCGGAGTGCTGGTGTCCTGCCAAGTTTAGCTTCAACTTGCCTCAAGACACCTACCTGGAAGTTTCTAGAATATCTAGATAAGAGATTGATTAGGAGGTTCAGGTGTTTAATTGTGATTGAAGCTAAAATCTACAGGACACTGGCCCTCCAAGACTGAGTTTGGGCACCCCTGGCTTAGTCCCTCTATTAAACAGGGGTCGCCACAGCGGAATGAACCGCCAACTTATCCAGCATGATTTTTTTACACAGCGGATGCCCTTCCAGCCGCAACCCAACGAAACCATTTTTATTTAAAGTTTGATTTAATGCATAGGTCTCAAACTCATTTCCTGAAGGGCTGCAGCTCTGCACAGTTTCCTCCAACCCTATCAAACACAGCTGATCCAAATAATCGAGTGTTCAAAAGAGTCATGAACACGGTCATTAGTTGAATCAGCTGTGTTTGATGAGGGCTGGAGCACAACTGCAGAGCTGTGGCGCTCCAGGAATTGAGTTTGAGACATGTGATTTATTGTATTAATTTGAACTAAAAATGAGCTAACAAAAAACATAAATCTGTTTTAAAAAAAATAAATATGGGTGGAAAATTTTTTTTTTCCATTTGTTGCTTTTTTCTCAGCAGATGTAACACGATGCCCAAAATAAATAAAAAGCTGATTTTAGCAGTCATGATGAATTATGAACGACGCTGTGAACAGTACTCAAATGACTTTATTCATCATAATATGATTTTGCAATAAAAACATAAAAAGTAACATCTTTTGCCCTTATTACAACTTGCATCAAATGACCACATGGTGGCACTGTATGCCAAGTTTAACACGTCATACTAAAGGTAACTCCTCTGTTCAGACCGCGGAAGGTTACCAGAACATACATACAAAACCCAAACCTCCCCGAAAACCACGGATAAATACAGCAAGTCCTTCCGCGCTCACGAACACAAATAAAACCACCACTGACTGACAAAACACAGCTCTCTGCACCTGCAAGCCAAGTGTAAATATGATGTAGTATTAACCGTCTATTAAATTAAAGAATGAATCCTCCAGCTCCTGTATGCAAGACTCACAAAATTATTAGCCCCTCTGTTAGTTACTTTGCCGCGTTACAGCTTAAACTAGCTGCTCTTAGCTTGTTTAACCAAATAACAAGTGCTCAGAAACCCCGTTGAGAGAAATAATTATTAAAAAAGGACCATCATCTACTCAATCTTCACTTGTTCCAAACCTGTTTGAGTTCGTTTCACAAAGGAGATATTTTGAAGATTGTTGGAAAACTGGTAGCCGTTGACTTCCATAGTATGTTTTCCTTTTCATAGGACTTAAACTCAATTCCTGGAGGGCCGCAGCTCTGCAGTTTTGCTACAGCCCTAATCAAACACAGCTGATGCAACTAATCAAGCTGTTCAAGACTCTTTTGACTAGGTTTGGAGCAAACCTGTGCAGAGCTACAGCCCTCCAGGAATTGAGTTCAAGACCGATGCTTATTATGGACGTCAATCATTTTCCAAGATTCTTCAAAAATATGTTCTTGAAAAAGTCCTCAAAAGTTTGAAACCACTTGACGATTGATTAAATGTTTTTTTCTGAGTGAACTATCCCAATAAGACCAGCAAGCTTGATTTAAATCAAACACCTTACAAACAACAAATTGTTTGTTTCACAGATTTGCAGTCCTCCTTTTGTAGTGAATGATTATAACGAGACTGCAACTAAACAGATGCTTGATGCAGAAATTCAACTCTAACGTTACAGCTTTGGGGAAAAAGAAAGAACACTTGAAAACTCTCAGCTTTCCTTAATTTATTTCTGACATTTCTTCCGAATATTAATAAATAAACTGTTTTAGAGCATTTGTTTTGATGTTGTTTAAATAAAATGACAACTAGTTAAAGCAAAAAATGTGGCATATTTTTATATCAAGGATGTTTATAATATTTTTTAAACAAAAATTATCAATGTTTTAACTTGAGAACCATTATGAGATCAATATTTGGTGGAATAGCCCAATAAAGCATTTGTTATTCTAACAAATTGCCATTTTCTGGAAGAAACATGCTCTAAATCAGTGCTTCTCAACCACGTTCATGGAGGACCACCAACACTGCACGTTTTAGATATCTCCTTTGTCACACCCATAACAACGCTTTCAGTCTCTAATGCTAATGAGCTAATGATATGAATCAGGTGTGTGAGAAATAGAAAATGTTCTGGTGGTCCTCCAGGAACGTGGTTGAGAAACACTGCTCTAAATGACAATATTTTTATTCTGGAGAAATTTGATCACACCTTTACAGAATGAAACAAATGTTAACATTTTACCTTTAGCCACACCGAATAAATCAAGAGAAACTGAGAACTGTCAACTAGTCTCTTACTCTTTTCCATACCTGTACAAACACACCCTGCCATGAATTGGGCTGAAGTAACAGTTTCAAGTTCTCAAGGTCATGTTTACAGTCATTTATGATATAATGTGCTGATACAGAGAAAAAAAAACAAAAAAATCTGGCAATTCTTGACACAAAAAAAGACAAATTAATATATTGCATGTAAGTATTGTATAAAATTCTTTAAAATACAGTTTAGAGAATTAAGTACTTGAGTCAACAAAGCCAAAAGTGCAGAGGTACATAAATAAAAAATAAACCCCTCAAATAATATTAAAAAACCGTGTGTGTGTGTGTGTGTGTGTGTGTGCTCAGTGGGGTGTCTTTTCAGAGCTGCCATTCAAGTTCGCCCAACTCCACCCCCTCAGCCACAAGCCCCACCCCCTTAGATGACAAGCTGACCCGAATCCCCATTCGGTCATAGGTTAAAGTTCAGAAACCAAGAGCCAGCTAGGAGTTCAGAGTTCACCAACACAACACTCAATCATTCTACCAATGAAAAACCGCACACCAGCACAAACCTTTTTGTTCGCTAGGATTCAGACGAATCGTTTGGAGATTGAACACTCGCTCCCAGACTGCGGGCAGGGTGAAGTTAAGGGCATGTGGTCTGCAGCTCAGGCCACGGAGCCTCTTAAAGCTATTAGCATACGAATGGACAGACGGGGCGCAGAGTTGAAGCAGACTGACGCCGCTCTGAGAAAAAGAGAGTCAGAAGCACAGTGAATCTACAGACCGCCGAGAAGAAAGAGCTCGCCTTCTCCTTTTCCTTCACCTCTCCTGCTTAGCCGAACCAGATATGATGACAGAAAACACAGAGATCAACACGTTTTTTCCAAATACTTTCACAAGCTGCACTAGCAATGCACAACATTTAAGTTCTAAGGCCCGTTAGGCAAACACATAAATGAGGATTGATACATAACTGGCGAACGAACAGGGGAACGTCCCTTGCTTACAGAAAGTGGGAGTGAAAGATAACACTGCTGTAGTTCCTAGGAGCACGAATGAGATGAAGTGTGAAAAAGGCACTAAGACTAGCCCTAGAGGATAAAAAGCGATACATTCATGGCGTGCGGGGCTTCCTTTTTTTTCTCCGGTCACAATCAATCAAAAATACCTTGAAAAAACATTGGTAGAAAAATAAAATATAAAAGTCGCAACCCTTGATGCATCAGTGCGTTATGGCTACAGAGAGACGCTTCTGTTTTGTTTTCCGGCTGATTCAAAGATGCAGTTCTGGCCCCGTTACGAAGAGAACAGGATGTTGAGGAGGAGAGAGAGTTTATGTGTTGTAGTGTTGGTTTGCAGTCCAGACGTCACATAGCCAGCCGCACGTCCTCCTCAAAATACTGTCGATTTCACTCCTTTTCATTTACAGGAAAAAAAAGGGCAGCCTGGTCGGGACGTCCTGTCATGTGGTGGTGGCCTCCAGGTAGCTCTGTAGTTTTCGGACGGTCGACTCGTCCAGTGAGAAAAGATCAAAGTCAAAAGTTGTGTTGGTGACGTTGAAGTGGCCGGTCTCCTCGATGAGGTTGACGATCTGCAGGCGACAGACAGACGATTGTTTCAGAGCGTTTACTCAAACACAAAAGCTGTTTTCATTTGTACACCAAACACCCACCTGCTGAAGAACGTTACGCTCTCGTAAAGCCATTAGCCTGCGATGAAGGTCTACAAGCTCGTCTGTGTACGCCTGAAACCAAACGAGAGAAACATGTCAGGAACAAAGGTTATACGGACACGTACACGACTGTATCAAAACTACAACTGTGAAAATCACTTGTTTTAAGAAATTTGATGGAAAACAGCTTCATAAGCTACTATTTGTGTGATGTTATGCTTTGTGCATCTACAAACATTTGGAGATTCCATAAAATACAACCATTATTATTATTATTACTGATTATATCACATGTATTTAAAAAGTAAATCAAACTAAAATGACATACATTTTTCCCCTTAATATTTGTTTATTTGAATTTGTTTTAGCATAAACTTAAAAATGTGCTAACAGAAAAATTACTAAAACCAAAAGTTTTCCCTTAAGGCCAATTTATACTCGGCTTGTCAGCAGTGACGAGTGTGTGCGGGACCGAGAGCAATGAGAGCAAAGTGAGTCAAAAATAAATGTCTAATATCAGATGGCCATTTTTTATAGATGGTTCAAATATTAGATGCAGCAAGTCCAGAGACACCATTGTGGATACAATGACTGTATAAGAAATCCACTAAAAATCCAAGAGTGAAATGACTAAAAAGTGGTCAGAAACAAATTTTCAATTAATTCAAATGAGTAGCAGCTTGGACCCGGAAACAGTATTCCATAAGTCACAACTCAACAAGCAAATAAGAGGTCCAGATAAATACGTGTGTTTATTTTATTATTAAAGTTGTTAAACGTTCGACAGTTGGTGCAAATTTCCGTTCATAGTCTGACATCATGCAAAACAGCTTCTAGGTCCAAGCGCTTCTGACACCCACTTGTTTCACAAAAGAAGACAAAGTTGACAGCCTTGTTGTTTTGGATGGTTCAAGTAGCAGCTCTAGCGATAAAGAAATGATTATTGTTTACCAGTACAATAAGCTGCTTCACGTTCATATCGTCTCTGTCAATGTGAGCACACTTTGGACAAGATGCCCAGTTTTGCGCGTGAGCCCCTACAAGTGCTGTTTACCGTAACTTCAGCAGCTCTGTGCACGTGAGCAAAAGTGCCAATCTGATTGGTGGAGAAGGTTTTGATGCGGTTTATCAAAACCAAAAAACGGACATGAGGGATTTTTTTAAAACGTCGACGGAAAACGCAAGCAAAAAACGTCTCGGTGTGCAGGGGCTTTTAACGTGTGATCTGACTAAAAAGTAGTCCTAAACAAATATTTTCTCAAGTCAAGTGAGTAGCGGCTTGGACCCAGAAATTAACTTGGAAACGTATTCCATATGTCACCACAAAACAAGATGAGAGGAGCTCCAGATCGATACTTTTGTGTTTATTTTGATCATTAAAGTTGTTAAATGTTTGACAGTTCACACCTCTTTTTGTCTTGAAAGAGAGCAAGTTTGTGCATTTTGCATCACAAGCACTTCGGTATTATCTATAAACACCAAGAAATAAACTTTACTCAGTGAAACATAGAAACCCCACTGCCAGCTAGCACTTCAGACCTGTTACCGCAGTACAACACAGATAGAAGTATAAATGCTCACAGAGTCTGCTATGTGCAAGGTATGCACCATGGAGTTTGACAATTACTCAATCAGTCAAATCAGCCAGTGCACCTATGCAGGCAGCAGACAGCAAGGAAGTTTGGAACAGACTTTCAGTTGGGTTGAGTAGAAGAATCAGAAATAGCTAATGGATGTGAGAGGTGGAAAAATAAAAGGTTGATTTACCCTTCCTACCTTGTCGTATCCCTTCTTCAGCACCTTCTCTTGACGTAAACAAGGATCTGGACTCTTTCTGCCCGACACCTGCATGCCAGATAGAGAAAGAAAAATGGAGAAAGAAAAAAACAAGATGGAAAAATGAATAAGAATAAATCAGATGGATTGTTTAAAAGAGTAATTAAAAGACTAATATACAGCAGTGTTCTTCCAGTAATAGTGGAGCAGTGCCAGAACTGTTGCTGAATGCCGGTTCAACAACATTTCACATTCACTGGATCAAAAGCTGCACGTCACCGCCTCATTTCAACACAGAGTATAGCGCAATCCAAGAACTAATGCCCATGGTCCATCAAGTGTGAGTGTGTGCTGTGAACTGAATGATCGGCATGACTGAATGAATAAACACACCGGTTGGATGACTGTCAAGGTTTAACTAGAAGCTGCCACACTCAGAGGCAACATTTACATCAGTGCATTTTCATTTGAACACTTCTGCTATGGTTTCCTCTGGCATTCACTGTACTCCAGAGATTTCAACCCTCAAAAATAAGACTTAGTTATATTTTGAAAACTCTGCAGAGATGTGTTTCAGTGTGGACCAATCAAAACAAAGACTTTTGAAAATGAAAGCTTGGCTCCACACATTCACTCCCTGATTGGCTCTTCTGAATCATAGTGTCTCTTTCCCTGATTCATCAAGCCTGTGATCATTACGTCTGGTTGAGTTTGGTTTCATTTGAGTCACGAAGTTAAGAACTTAAGATGACAAAGCACATCCTGAAGAGTTTTCTTTATTTTAAAATATACAGTATACATGTTTTATTTTCTGAGTTTCATATAAAAGTAAAGCCATTACTTTACATTACGTTAAAAATGAAGCCTTTTTTATGTATGGCCAAAGATTTTACAGTAAGTTGTTTCCACGTAATAATTAATAACAGTGATTGTGCCTTCCATGCACATAAAACATCAATTCTGCGTACATGTGTCTACCCAATTTATGTCACGCAACACACATTGTACTTGTCAGTCATGCATAACGTGCATTCACAGGAATTTAGTAATTGGAGTTTATTATTTTAAAATTACGAATTAAATTTTACAAAAACACGTTAATCCGCTTCATAACACTTGTTAACCCCCTGTTGGCATGTGGATTATTTTTACAACAAAGTTTTTCTGAAAGCTGCGAGATAAAAGCCACTATCAAATAGGAAAACTTGAAACTACTCTGACTGTGTTTGTCTGACGGAGAAAAAAAAGTCATATACATCAAGGATGGCTTGAGGGCAAGTAAATTATCGGGTCATTTTCATTTTTAGGAGAACTATGGTTTAACAGTTTTAAGTTACAACAGGTTTACTCACGTTTTCTGTTGAGTCAACTAGTCACTTTTAGGGCATTGGGTTTACTAACTTTTTTCCAAGTAACTTATAGCATTTTACATCATGGTTAAGAGTTACATATAGCAAATACATACACATATTTTTAGCTTATGGCATTTCTTTTTTGGTTATATAGTGTGTTTTCCTAAGCATAGTGGAAATGCCAGTATGGATGAGGATTGTTAGTATATTTTAAAATGCGGTAAAACGGTAGATACAAGATTCAGAGTGAAATTCAATATATTTTAAGACCTATTTTTAAACAATTTTTCTATACATTTTAAGACATTTTAACATTGGCAACATTTTAACTTGCAGTATATTTACTAAATTCTGATTGTAAGAAAATAGTCCTTAACTAGAACATTTATATAATAAATAAATATGCTAAATCCAGTAGAAGCCACCTATAAAACAGCATGAATAATGATGTTTCTCTGTTTACTGTAGTAAACAAAGCAGTGTGATGTCAACACTAGGAGGATTTTATCAAATTCATAAAGGCACAGCATCCTAATAGATTAAATTCAGCAAAACTTAAGCAAATAACTATACATTGTGCAATCAAATATTATGCAAATTTTAAATCAATCATTCAATTTCCCCATTATCTAGTATAAGTATATTAAATGCATTCATACCATCAGTATTAGATATTGGATTTAAAAAATGATCAAATAATGGACTAAATTTCATATATCAGTTTATCGACAAAAACAATTTAAAATCATTCGAACAATTAGAAGAAGAATTCCAATTACCAAGAACAGATTTCTACAGATATTTACTAATAAGAGATTATCTAACAAAACATAAAGAATGGGAGAATATCATCAATCCAAATCAAATGTAGAAGTTAATACTGAAAATACAGATAGGGACTACTGGCAAGCTAATTATTTCTAAACTATATAAAAGTCTGCTATCCTTTTGCAAATAAAGAAAGATGGTAGGCTGAAATGCAGGTAGAGATTACACAAGATTGATATATGCTCAAAAGCCCTTAGAGTCAAACTGTAGCAAAGACAAGAATAGGCTCATCTAATAGATGCTGGAGAGAATGTGATGATCTTTTAGGGAACCAGTCTCATATCTTTTGGTATTGCCCAAAACTGCAGCAAATTTGGAATGATATGTATAAGGTACTTGGAGACATATTTAGTATTGATATTCCCTTTGATCCAACTGTGACAGTCCTAGGTATAGTGCCAGAGAGCATGGGGGAACGAAGAACTATTTATTTATTTCAAATATTGCTCTCTGCAGCACTAAAATGTATAACGTTTAACTGGCTCAGATCAGATCCACCTACGTATGAACAATGGATAAAAAAAAAAAAATAGAGTAATTTATGAAATGGAAAGAATAACTTATTGCCTTAGACTCCAGATGAATATATTTGAAGCGAGAAGGAACCCAATTCTAACAATTATACATGAGAAATTTAAACATACAACATAGATTTAATAAACAGCTACATTACATACACAATTAGTATACGAGACATCTCCCAATTGCGCCCCCCTCCTTTTTTTCCTTTTATTTTTTAATTATTTTTATTATTATTTTTATTTTATATATAACTTCAACACAATATCTATTGTTTTAAAATATAACTGTGCAGATGTCCTTTTTTTTTCTTTCTCCCTAATCTTTTAAGCATCTATCTGTATCCTTACTGACTATTTCTGATTATTCTCAGATTTTGTGTTGTTTTATTCCAATAAAAACACAATAAAAAATATGCAAAATTTAATACCATGTTAAATAGCATTCAAGACTTTTGATTCATCAACTTTTAATCCTTTTTAAGATACCCTGTAAAAAGAAAAGCAGTGGGAGTTCACCTTGTTGTTGGAGCTGTGTTTGGGTGGCTGAGGTGGAGCGTCTCGACTGGGGCGCTGTGGCCCGTCACTGCAGTCGCTCTCACTGTCCAAACTCAGCCTGTAAGAAGGAAATATCAAACAGTTTAACTTAAAAGAGGAGGTTCAAGGATTAAATAACCCCAAATAAAGACATTTCAGTCATGCACTCACTAGTGTTTTTAATTAAAACTGTAGATTGTAACTGTTGACTCTCTAGCAGTTAATGAATAAAACTAAGAAATACTGCAGGGTTTCAACGTCAAAATTAAGACTTTTTAGGAGCATTATGAATGGAATTTCAGACTTATAGAGGGCAAAACACTAAGGATTTTTTTTCTAATGGCCAGTGGAAAAGATTTGACTTGTCCCATAAAATTCAATTGTAGTTATTTCTTTTGTCATTTTAAATAATGTGTAAAAACTAATTCAAAACAAAAAACTAATTGTAGGCATATACAGTGAGGGAAATAAATATTTAACACGTCACCATGTTTCTCAGAAAACATATTTCTCAAGGTGTCGTACACTTTAAATTTTCACCAGATGTTGATAACAACCAAAAAAAATACATATATGAAAATAAAATAAATCTAATTAGTTTACAAATTAAATTGTGTAATAAAATGAAATGACGCAGAGAAAAAGTATTGAACACATGAAGAAAGAGAGGTGTAGAAAGGCAACAAAAGCCCCGACAGCAGCTGAAACCTCTCAGAAGTTTTTCAGGAACCCTCTGACCTTCCTCATTGTAAATTAATATTAGCTGGATGGTGAAGATGAAACCAAAGTGGACATTTGAGCAGGACAATGATCCAAAACACAGCCAAGGAAACTCTCAAATGCTTTCAGAGAAAGAAAATTAAGCTGCAGAATGGCCCAGCAAATCAAATCCAATAGAGTCAAATCCAATAGAGAATACAAAATAAAGATTAGATTTGATAGACGAGACACACAGAACCATCAAGATTTTTACACTCTGTTGAAGTCACCAGGTCAATGCATCTGGCTTCATTCACAATATAAGAGGCGTCATTAAGCTCATTTTATTACACACAACCTAATTTGTAAACTAATTCGATTTGTTTTCTTTTCATATATGGATTTCTTTGGTTATCAACGTCTGGTGAAAATTTCAATTCAACAACACGTTTAGAAATGTTTTCTGAGAGAAATGGTGATGTGTTGAATGCTTATTTCCCCCATTGCATGTATGCTTTTTTTCAGCATTACTTAAAAAAAAAAAGTTTTAAAAACAAAAATAAACTAAATCTATGCACAAAAGTGTGTCCATTTTTGAGTCCTCACCAGGTAGCTATAAATACAGGGACAACATTTTAATAAAATGTTTTTGTAAGGAAGATAATTAAACCATGTTGGTGAACAGACTTCATATTGGTTATTTTTTTTCACATGGATTGTTGGTTGTACTGATTCAGTAGCTTTATGTGAGCAAAGGAAATTTAAGACCTATATAAAATGATTTAAAACCTACAACACCATATTTCAGTGAATTTAAGACATTAACTCTGTATTACAGCAAGAGTAACTTCTTTCTGTTCATGGATATGAAATGTCATAGAAGGGATTGATCAAGGAGTCTTTTTTTGCTGCATACAATTGAATCTGAACCAATGAACCAACTCATCTGAATGAATGATGATCGCAAACAATGAGCGCCAACAAGAAAATCCAATTGTACCAATCATCTCACACTCACAGCCTCGCTAAAGCAAAACAGCTCAGCGACACTTGAGTCAGATGAAGAATGGAGAGAGGCGTATGAAGTCAAGTGTTTACTCTGCGCAAACAAATCCTTCTCCGCCTCCGCTAACATTGATTACAGGGACTTAAAGCATCTGAACGAGCTGCTTAAACAAACATGGCGAATGACCTGGAGTCTCGACTGGGCAGGTTGTTCTTGACTGGCGTCTCTTCGTCTGAGCTGCTGTCGTCATCGTCAGACTCCTCCGACTGCAGGTCCTCCACCATCGAACGCAGGGGCCCTAAACAAATGTTTTAAATGTAACTTTTGAACTCCTGCTTTGTGGTAATGGATGAAATAAGTGTTGTGGGGAAATGCATGTCTGGATGTGTGTGTTATCAGGCCACTCCTTGCAGTGAGAGAGTCAACTTTACCTTGGCCTTGTTTCTGCTCGGGTTCAAAGTCTGAATCGGAGCTGGACTCTGAGCTGGAGCTGGAGTTAGACGGGCTGGAAGGTGCCGACTGCTGTGGAAAAGGAAACAAGAGACGCTTTATCTATCATTGATCACCAGATTAGGTTTCGAGTGAGAAGTGAATAAATCAATTATTGTCAAATACAAAAATAAGACATGAAACACCAAAATACAAACTTTCTTCCAATGTCCACAACCCCCTGATTGATTTTACATCAATTTAAATTAACAAAACATTAAAAAATAAAACGAAATAAAAAAACATCTGGCAACCCCTTATTTGTGTGTATGTTTTTCTGAAGACAGAACTGTGCGAAATTTTTAGACCACCATTAGATTTGTTTTTTTAGTGATGGTATAACGACCATATATATTTTTTTTTGCATATATAATTGAAGTTTAAATACATGCATGCATAATTTGAAAAAATATAACATTTAACACTCTTGTAAGAAGATGGTCAATCCCCGACATAACTAGATAAAACTATTGTGAAAAAATAAAATTAAAATGAAAAAAACATTTTATTAAAGCGTTGCCAACATCTAGCATGTATTTTTTCTTGTGAAAATGTGAAATTATAACTTAATTTAAATAAGCACACAATGAAATATTCTGCTTAATATAATATAGAAAATATTAATTTATTTAAATGCAAAAAGGACGGACGGACGGACGGATGAACGGACAGACAGACAGACAGACAGACAGACAGACAGACAGACAGATAGATAGATAATCATGTAATCATCTATACAAAACAACTTCATTCATTTATTCATTAATTTTTCTTTTGCTTAGTCCCTTTATTTATCAGGAGTCGCCAAAGCGGAATGAACCGCCAACTTATCCAGCATGTTTTATGTTTAGCAGCAAATTAGCAAAGCAACATCTTTCTACAATATTATCCAACAACACTTCTCAAAAAGTTACGCTGTGTATCATCACCTCGACACAAAACTTAACTATATGGCAGTTAAAAACAACAGCTGCTTTACTCTAAAACATAAATCTTTAAGCTGTCTACCGTTATATAATTAATAAAATGTCTCAAATTTAACTCTTAACTTTCTCCAAAACCTATTTCAGTTTTTTCTTTTGTTAAAAAAAAAAAAAAAAAACTTAATATATTTGACAACAAATAATTTCTGCATTATGCCAAAACTGCCTCATTTTCAGTTTTTTTTTTGTTTTTTGTTTTTAGAGTGTAAATGTGAATATTTTATTTAACTGATAAAGGCCTAATCACAATTGTACTCCTTAGATCTTCCCCTTACCCCCTATCCCTTGTTTTGTGCTTTCACGTTAAGCCTTAAGGGTGTCCTAATTCTCTTTAACTTGAAGGCGTAGGGCTAAGGGGAAGGGCTAGATACCCCTCGAAAGAGAGTTTTTCAGGACCACACCCGAAACGAGGTATGAAAATTTCCCAGAACACACCAGCCACAATGGCAGCAAAGCTGCACCCGGAAGTCAGGAGATACACAAATTAGTATTTTTTGTCATTATTACAAATTTGTATGACAAACAATGTTTGATGTTTTAATATATTCAGATGTTAATATATTCAGATGTTTTAATATATTCAAAACGGCATTCAATTTTTAAAATCATGGTTTAAAAAAAAAAGCTCAAATAAAAACTAGCTAAATTTCGCTATCTATAATACCCAATAATAAGCTCTGTATAGCAGTCCCACAACATTCTGACACTCGATGACACTCGAATACCCTGCCAGAAAAGTCTAGCAGCCTGGAATGGGCTTTTTACAGTGTCTGCTATAATGTTAATGTTGTCTTTTTGTGTTTACATTGATAAATATGGTCACTGTGTAAACGCACAGAACAATTATGGACTTATTGCCACATAAGATCTTTTTTCATGTGATAAATTCCTGATCCTTTGCATTATATTTTTATTCATAAAATCTTCCAGTATAAAGAAATACTAGTATATAAATAAACACTTTTGATGTTCTGAAATATTTATCTAACTAAAATCTAATAAATGTAAATAAGCATTCAAATTTGACCCAGAGACAGATGCACAGATACAGACGGATAGATACAGACAAACAGACAGACATGCAGAAAGATAAATGACAGACAAACAGACAGACAGACACATACAGCATACAGAGAGACAGACAGAAAGAGACAGAAAAACATAAAGACAGATAAAGAGACAGAAAGATAGATAGAGACAGACAGACAGATAGACCTCACTTCAAAATCTACAACTTAAAGAGCAAACAAGTCCATGAATAATGAGTCAAACCTCAGATTTGGACGAGGCCTCATCATCAGAGTTGGAGTCGTCTGATTCCGGAGGCTTCTTGGTCTCCTTGACCCCCTGTGCCTCTGACTTTCCCTTGGCCCAGCGACCCTTCTCCTTCGAGGTCTTCTTTTCGGCATATCCTGAGGAGGTGTTGGAGGAAGACGTGGTGCGGGGGGAGGTCCCAGTGAACCCCCCACTGCCGGAGCACTTCGACCCCTCTGAACTCCCCTTCTTTGGCTTCTTCACACTCGGTTTGGGAGACTCTGCATTAGAGGGTCGTTTGCTGGGTGCTTTTCCATCGGCTGCTCCTCCTCCTCCACCCGCCGCTCCTGCACCTCCTCCTTTAGGAGACATGCTTTCCATTTTGGACTCCTTCAATGTCAGTTTGGGCTCCTTAAAAGCAGCTTTGGGCAGGACTTTGTTGTCATCTTTCACTTTAATTTCTGTTTTCTTGGATGACGAGGATGAAGATGACGAAGGGTCGCGGCTGCTTTTGCTGGTGCCATCCCGCTCAGAGTCTCCTTTAGATGTAGCTTTGCTCTCAGAGTCTTTTCGCGGCCGCTCTCGATGCTCCTTGGCCATTTTGTGGGATTTGGACACTTTGCTGCCTTCTTTACTCGGCTCCTGCAGGAAGAAGAAAAAACATTTGTTTCTGGTCAGAACTTTCACTTTTTACATATTTAGACACAATTTGATGCATATGAGGCAACACATCTCTTTAGATGAGGGGTGCCCAAATTTTTGCTTATGAAGGGCCAAAAACCAAACTTGACTGAGGGTGGTGGGTCGAAGGTAAACATACAGTACCATTACAGCTGCAATGGTAGTTTCCTAATATTTAAATTTTTTAAAATAAATAGAAAAAAATACTTTAATCATATTAATAATTCTATTTTTATTTTGTATTTTATGTTTAATATATATTTTTTATATTTTATAATGAACTTCTAACAATAAAACATAAGGACAATCTAACAATAACATTTATAATGACACAATGTTGTTCAGTGCTGAATACACGAGTCAAGCTGCACCGCCTAGTGCATTGTCCTCAATCTTCGAGTGACATATTTACATGTTTCAAAATCTAAACATTTATATGAAACATTTCATTTCAGTTGGCTTTTTGTAGCTCAATAATAAACAATCAAAAGGTTACATTAAATCATTAAGGCGATCTCTTTTGAAGGCATCAGCCCCAACCTTCACATCATTCTAAATCTCTTTTCTGAGCGGATGGCAGGCCAAATCAAAGGTTACCATGGGCCAACTTTAGCCCGTGGGCCCTACTTTGAGCATCTCTGCTTTAGATCAACGTATAAAATGAGCACAGAAATACCAAAGTGTACCAAAGTAGAAATGCACCAACATTTTCCTCCAAAACAGCAGGATTTTTTTTTTTCGTTTCAGCTGGAAAGGGCTGAAATAATTGAGAAAAAAAAAACAAAAACAAAAAACAAAGCAATACTACTGCAGTGCAAATAGGGCTCTGTGATTTCAGGAAAATATTTAATTACGTTTCTTTTGGGCAGATATTGCGATTTGAATTGATTTGCAATAAAAATTTAGTAAAGTCCAGCTTCTGCTCAATATTGCAACACACTCTTTAAATAAAAGAAAAGCTACATGCTATAACTGTATATATAAATTAATACTTATTGATTGAATGTGTGGGTGAGGCAGTGGTGCAGTAGGTAATGCTTTCACCTCACAGCAAGAAGGTCGCTGGTTCAAACCTCTGCTCAGTTGGTGTCTCTGTGTGTAGTTTGCATGTTCTCAAATATTAATAATGTAATCAACATCAAGTCTCACATCCTCACCATCTGTCAACCATTTCCCACCGTACACATAGTCAAACACAATTAAACAACAGATCCCCAATTAGAACAAAATACGTCGTTTGACACCTCTAATAATAAAATCATCACAAAAGACCATTAAAGCATGTCTGAACTGCGAGCATATCCCCCATCAGTGACCTTCATGCAAAGGTCATGTGCTGTATTAATGAGGCTGTGCTGAGATCTGGACTGTTAAGGATAATGGGGAAGCTGGAAGACGTCCAGCTTTGGATGATCACAGTAAATCAGCAGCAGCAGCAGCCTGACCCTCTTTTACCACGCTAATGAAAGAGGCCGCACAGTGACCCAGACAAAGAGCCAACGCTCTCAGATGATAAAGCCAAGGTCATTTCATAGAGATATGACACATGTCTTACATAATGGACACTTCATTCCCACTGAAACGATCTAATCTGCTGCTCAGAAGTAAACAAAAGGAGGAAAACAGAAAGGGATCTGATTCCTTAATATCCGGACAGGTACAGAATCTGTTATTCATACATGATAAAGTACTTGAGATGAAAAGCAGAGGGTGCTATATTATATTAGATCATATTACATTTTTTTGTTTAGTAAAACTGCATATACATTATATTCTGTCTAACATATTATATTATATTATATTATATTATATTATATTATATTATATTATATTATATTATATTATATTATATTATATTATATTATATATTATATTATATTATATTACATTATATATTATATTATATTATATTATATTATATTATATTAATTGATCGAGTATCTGCCTTGAAGAATCTCCTAGATGTGCGCCCACTGATGTTTTCCTTGCATTACATTACGTCACTATTTTAGAAGTTTGTTGTTTTTGAAGGTGTTTTATGTTAAATAAGGGTGCATTTCTTAGAAAAACAAAACAAAAAAAACAGAAACAAAAAAATAATTAAAACAGTAATAGTTTTAAATATTACTGGAATTCAGTACAATTCAAATAACTTTTTATATATTTTATTATTAACTTAATTATATTTTCTACGAAATTTTTTTCTGTGATAAATTTTTGTAATCAATAATCCATCAGAAATCATTTCAATTTCATGATTTGGTCCTTAAGAGTATTTGTTTCTGTTGTCAATAGTAGAATTGCGTTTTTTAAATGCCTTCAGCACTGAGCGGGCAAGACACATACTCTTCATGTCTTATGGCACCAGGCACTTTGTTAGAAATGCTTCAGATGTTTTGTGTTTGTTTCAATGCTTGTTTATAGTTTAACTCCTATTTTCATTTATAGAACATTATGTTTGCATTGACATTTATTATCTCTAATTCAAATCCATTATGAACAGCAGCTAGGCTAATTATTTTCTTTGTTCTCTATTTCCGCCTGGGGATGCCCACCCTGAGACCTCTAGAGATTGTGCAGGGACACTTGATGAAATCCAAGACTTGTGAATAGACTGTGCCAACCAAAGACTAATAATAAGACTAGTATTAGGGGTGTAAACATACACCCCTAATACACTTTATTGAACATGTACACAGTAACGTTCACCTCTACTTAGGCAACTTGGACATCACCTACAGTTGAAGTCAGAATTATTAAACCCCCTTTTTTAAATATTTCCCATATGATGTTTAACAGAGCAAGGACATTTTCACAGAATGTCTAATAATATTTTTTCTTCTGAAGAAAGTCTTATTTGTTTCAATTTTTTAAAAACATTTTAAGGTCAAAACTATTAGCCCCTTTAAGCTTTATATTTTTTTCGATAGTCAACAGAACAACCATCATACAACAACTTGCCTAATTAACCTAACCTGATTAGGTAATCTAATTAACCTAGTCAGGCCTTTAAATGTCACTTTAAGCTGTATACTATTATCTTAAAAAATATCTAGTAAAATATTATTTACTGTCATCATGGCAAAGATAAAATAAATCAGTTATTAGAAATAAGTTATTAAAACTATCATGTTTAGAAATGTTTTGAAAAAAAATCTGCTCTCTGTTAAACAGAAATATGGGAAATAAATTACTAAAGGGGTAATAATACAGGAGGGCTAAAAATTTTGCCATAATCACAATAATTATTTGAAACAATATTTATTGTGAAAAGTGCTATACAAATAAACTGGAATTGAATTTCATGGTCAGCGCAGATCATTCTGCGTTTTTTCAGCGATTACACAGTGAAGGAGGGGCGGGATAATAACATGCAATTGTCAACAAACAATAAAGATTTGAACTTGAAACGGTACATCAAGATATACTCTGTATTTTTACAACCGACTAAAAAAAACAAAAAAAAAAAACAAAAACAAAACAAAAAAAAAAAACAAAAAAAAAACAACCACTATACAGCAAAATGCTCACAGCGGAGCGCTTTTAGAACAGTGCTCGTGTTTCTGCAACACAAAAAACATTCGATGGACACACAGCCTTAAACTTATTTTTTATCACTAAGATAAAAAAAGAGCTTCAGGGGTGAATCATGTGTCAGTGGTCTTTGGATAAGGGATTCATAAAAATAAACAACACAATCATAAGACAAAAGCCTGAGAAGTGAAAAAATTTAATCTCATCTCATTTTCTACCGCCTTTCCGGGGCTGGGTCGCGGGGACAGCAGTCTTAGGAGAGAACCCCAGACTTCCCTCTCACCAGACCCTTCCTTCAGCTCGTCCAAGGGGATCCTGAGGCATTCTCAGGACAGCTGTGAGACATTGTCTCTCCAGCATGTCCAGGGTTTTCCCCGAGGCCTCCTCCCAGTGGGATATGCCTAGAACACCTCGCTAGGTAGGCGTCTAGGAGGCATCCGAAACAGAGCAACCTCAGCTGACTTCTCTCGATATGGAGGAGCAGCGACTCTACTTTGAGCTCCTCCCAGGTGACAGAGCTCCTCACCCTATTTATAAGGGTGCGCCCTGCCACCCTGTGAAAGAATTTTATTTCGGCCGCTTGTATCCAAGATCTTGTCTTTTCGGGTCATGACCCGAAGCTCACGACCATAGGTGACAGTAGGAACGTAGATTAACTGGTAAATCGGGAGCTTTGCCTTTCGGCTCAGCTCCTTCTTTACCATAATGGACCGGTAAACAGACCGCATTACTGCTGCCACTGCACCAAGCCGCCTGTCAATCTCACGTTCCATCCTTCACTCACTTATGAACAAAACCACAAAGATACTTGAACTACTCCACCTCTGGTAAAGACTTTCCTCCAACCTGGAGATGACAAGCCACCTTTTTTCAGTGAATCACCATGGCCTCAGACTTGGAGGAGCTGGTTCTCATTCCAGCTGCGACACAAGGCTTTATTATCTTTGTTAACAACGGCTTTTTAATTTTTCGCTTACTTCTTGAGTGCCCTGGACGTATGATTTTGTTGTTTATATTTGTATGACTGTTAAAAACAGTACAGCTGTTTAGATCTCTGTAGAAAACATCATATATTTTTCCTATCATGAACAGAGTTCAGAAAAATAGCTTTTTTTAAAATAGAAATATTCTATAAACAGTTTAGTGTGTCAGCTCAACAAAAGTTTTTTCTTTTTTTTCTTTTAAAAAGAGAACACTTATTGTTTGAATAACATAATTTAGTTATATTGTTTTCATTTTACATCAAATCTTTTTTTCTATTTAAAAACCGAAACAAATGCTGATTTTCTTTGAGATCTTAGTATTTTGCACCCCAATGCATAAAAAGAGTATCATTCAGACTGAGAATGGCTTATTTCTCCTTTTACTGACCTTTGATCCTTGTGAGGTCTTGCTCTTCTTGGGGTCTGAAAAGGCAGAGAGTGGAATGGTTGGAAGCATAGGGTAATCTGGGCTGGGTCTTGGGACCACCTCTGCCCCCTCTGGGACCACGATGAGCTGATAAATACAAAATAAATGCAGGATTAAAGCACATTTACCCAAAAAATGTGTACAATTTGTTAGAAAATCCGCAACAAAATGTTTTTAACAAATGGATCTGAGGAGTAGTAAAGTAAACTCTCACCCCTCCCGCTTTGACAAGCTTTCGACGGAAGTCCCGCGTGGGATTATTGAAGGTGAGTTTCTCACAACGCAGGTGATTGACCGGCGGGTTCCCCTCCAGGTTGAGGAACAGGTCGTAATTGAAGCACACCTTCTTTGGTTCCTCCTGTGTGAATTAAAGTATTCAGGGATTCCATTAAATCTTTGCACATCAATGAACAACTCAAAGACATGATGCTTACTTATGTTTTCCCTCAGTATGTGATGAGACTGTTTGTTGCCGTTTTTGAATTTACTGCCATATCAGCTTTATTGCCTAATGAATGTTAAACAATTAACAACCAATTATCATGAATACAATATAATGAAGATGATTTAATGTTCCATTATTAAAATTATAGGCATGCTTAATTTCAAAAACAAAGCAGCAATACAGCGTCATGATGTTTTAAAGGGCACCTCTGATGCTTTTGGAACTGTTTGAACAGAACTGTGTGTAGGTATAGTGAATCCACATTCAATATACAACAGAAGTCTCAGATTGTTGACGTTAAATCTGGTTTATTTTTGTACAGTAGCATGATAGATCTAGCAGTGTATACAGAGGTGTATATTGACTTGTATCCTGTCAAATTCGCCTCAACTTTATGTGCAAAATCAGTGGAAAGTTATATGTGTGTGTATTGCGAACTTTGCAACAGCATTCATAGGACCCATCATTTCAGAAAGGCTTGAATAAACTCCACAACAAATACATCAAATAACCTTATTTGTTTTTTGACTCTGATCTGAATATCTCCATTATTCGCTTCATTGCTGTCTACGTCACTGACTGCTGTTTATGTGACGCAGCAAGAGAAACAGACACGCACAGTGGGTGGAGAGAACCAGCTCATGTGCATTTAAAGACACAGGCAACAAAACGGCTACAATGTAATTTTACTACTAAATTTACATATTCGGCATGGTATAATAAATGTAAATGTAAACAAATGTAAAAGAGGTAAAATAGAAGCCCTTTAATGATTGTTCATTCAGCTCTAACTCATAATCTGCCATAAAAAGATGTCTAACAGAGCACTACAGCTAGAGTCCAGAGTACAAATCAATCCAAGTCCAGACTTATGCCTGCAAACATCTGCATGATGATTTCAAATATTATGCAAAGAAGCAAAGACTTTGGTGCATTGTTGTTATACATATAATATTATAAGATTTAATGTTCTTCTAAAGCTCTTCATGAGCAGCCTATTCCCAAATTAGCTATTTTGCAATTTATAAAAAACAGCTTCCTAAACCTTTGGTAATACATAATAAGCTAAGCGTTAAGGCTACACCTGAAGAAGCAAAAACGTGCAGTTGTGAAACTTTTGCTCAAGGTCTAATTAATCAGTTTGATCTTCCATACTGTTCAAATCTGAGTCAGATGCAAGCGGACGCACTCGCACCCTCCAGGTGCACATAGTAGAAATGATCTCACTATTATTTGTTCATTAATATTTTGTGCTGTATTTGATTACTAGTGGTGTTTTGAATTTAAAAAATGCATAATAATCATGATAATCGTGAAACCATGTTTTTTCTTAAGACAATACAATTGTACAACCAAAATCTATGATTGACGCATCCCTAATTGTTATGCAGTTTATAACTTAAAACAAATGAATGTGTCTGAATGTCGAAAAAGCCTACTTAAGCAATGCACTGCTTTTGTTGTGCTTCGAAATACAACATTTAAATACGTTTGTAAAAAAGTCTATTGTACAATGCACTGATATAATGTAGTTTCAAAATACAATATATTAACATTTTAATGTAGAAAAAGCCAACGTGGGTGTCTTAAGGAGCAAGCATACAACGTATGGGTTCTTATATTGCTGTTGTGTCATCACTCATATTGCAAGTCATATCTTTCTGGCCTCTCATTAGGGATGCTTTTTTATGAACTGCCCCCCATGACAAACTTATTGAATAGCCCTGGACAAAAGGGTCTGAAATCCCTATGGGGATAAAACAAACTGTGTTAAAACTGTGTAATGTGCATGTTTGACACTATAAACAAACACAGAAACACTAAAATCACCAAAGAATGCAGCGAGTATGAGTAAGAAGACCTTCAGTGCACAGAGTACAGACATTAACAGGACACCATGATGGATTTTAAAATAGTCACACATGTAACCGTGAATTAGTCTCTGCTTGCCATATAGTTAATAAATCATTAAAAGGTTTTGTTATAATAAACATAACAGCAGCACAAACTCTGTAATCCGCCATTGTTGTTGTTGTTACTGGTTATTACATGTCGGGTTCTACCTTCTGGTCACATGGTACTGTGAAGTCATTGTTTCCCAAAAGTTTGCCTATTTTGCAAAGCGAAAGGTTTCGAGATCTACTATCTAAGCAGTTACAAAATAGTTAGTTTCAGGACCCTGAACAATTGTTCTATTAAACAAAATAATGAATCATCAATTACTCAGCTTCCATCCTTTTGTAGAAAAAAAAAGGAAAATATTTTGAAGAGCGTCAGAAACTAGCAGCTATTAACTTCCATGGTGTTTTTTTTCCTCTTAACATTTTTCAAAAAATCTACTTTTGTGTTTGACAGAGACAAGAAACTGAAAGGTTTGGAACCACATGAAAGTGAGTACATTACGAACTATCCTTTTAAAGTGAGTCAACAGGGGTGATTTAGGAGCGCTCAGCCAGAGGATCATTCAAGATTTAAGGGAAAAACCTCAGCAGGGATCAGAGTTACAAATCAAACGCACAGATGAACATTCTCCAGCTCAATCTGTTTATCTCTGTCGAAAACAACTCAAGAAAACAAGACTCTCAGTAAAGCGGGGATGTTTTTCAGATCAGATATGGTTACATATCACAAGCCAGTGAGTCAGCGGGTGGGTTGGGGAAAAAAAAAAAGAGAGTAATTATTTTGCATTATTATGGCTCAGCTCATAAGGCGAATCATGCTCCTCTGCTTACTCTACACTGATGGCTTAATGCCAGTGAGGGGAAGTTCACAAATGACACAACAGAGGAAGAGAAACTGATACTGATGAGTCACAGAGTGAGAGATATATGCGTATGAACGTGTGAAAACAAAAACAAAAAATAGACTAACTATAGAACAAAAGTCAACAGCAAGAGAAGTTGCAGGAAGAGGCTCACCTTGTTTTTGAAGTAGACCTCTATGGGCATCAGAAAGCCAGCATAACCTGACTCCTCAACCTTGTATTGGGGCTCCTTACACACTGCACATAAATACAAAAAGAATAATTACTTCACTTAGACGTGTAAAAACAACATTTATCCACTTCAAATCCAAATGGGTGAAAGAACAGAGTATATACAGGAATCAGATTCAAATTCAATACCTTTTAAGAACCATTTTAAGACTCTTTCCACACATTTTAAGACCTTATAACCGCTTCAGGTTTCAACCGGAAACACTGGCAAGATTTGAACTTACAGTACATTTACTAAATATTAATGTGAGAAACTAATCAAAAACTAAAACATTATTCATATAGTAAAAACCTAGCTAATTCAGCAGGTTGGCTCCTATTTATGACTTGCAGAAATGATGGTGTTGCCTTGATTACTGCAGTAAACGAAGCAGCATGATCTCAAATCCAGCAGGATTTCGTTGATTTCATAAACTACATAGCATCCTGGTATTGGCAGATTTAACTCAGGCAAACTTTATCAACTTTTAATACTTTAAGACCCCGCGGACACCCTGAAGAAAAGAGATTTTCAGCATCAAAACATTTCTTGGAAAACAAATACACTAAAATGTTATTTAGTGCAACCAAGTAATATATACCAAAAATCTACAATCAAGAATTATTTGATTACATATTAAATTACTTTATTTGGTGATCAATGCAGTAACAATAGTTTGTTTTTTCAAAAGTTAATAGAATAAGGTAGACAGACACTTTCCGTCCATAAGCATTACGTGCATATAAAATCACTTTTCTTAACTCTACCTGGGATTGACTCATTTTATTTTATTAAAGATACAGCAAAAAAGTTCTAATTATTCGTAATTTATATAAAATTAATACTTTAAAATATTATGTTTAATGTAAATAACTCCTGTGAGGCAAATCTGAGTTTAAAGCATCTTTACACCGATGTAATCCATTAGCAGGTCATTCTAGGTAAAGTCAGAATGGCTGTTCAGTAAATGTTTGGCTTACAACATTTTTGTATTGTTAAAAAATAATATTTTTTAAAATATTGTTTATAATAACTATAATAATATGTTATACTTATTTAAAAAAAATTTATAATTTGTATAATTTTATAATTAAATTAATTAAATAAAAAATAATTATAATTATTATTAATTTATAATTTATTTATAATATATAATAATATTTTAATTATTTAAAAAATTACAAACTTGTAAAAAAAGTTAAACAAAAACTATTTCTTTATAAATTCACAAATTTGTTTGTAAAAAAAAGGTAAAAACAAAAACACATATTTGTAAAAATATATAATAACACTAATAATAATAATAATAATAATAATAAAGCAAATAAATCAAATTTTTTTTTTAGAAAAAGTAAAAAAAATGTAAAAAGTTAAAAAGCAGCATTTATTTAAACTTTATGTATCATCATATCTTTTTTATTGAATGATATGTCAGCAACAAAGGATATTTTGATGAAGAAAAATAAAATACAATAAAAACAACAAAAGATTAATTAGATTTTTTTTACAATAACATATAATGAAAATTCTAAAACAAAAAGCATCCTGTTTTATATCATCAAATTGCAAACTTTGTCACAGTTTTGGAGCACACTAGCTAAAAGATATCCTAAAAGTGAATAATACTGATACTAACGTCTTAAAAACCTTATTTTAATTTCATGGGACTTTAAAGCGGGACAGTCCAAGATTTGTTTTATTTACACTTCATAAATGACTAGTGTTTGGTTTTACACCAAACACTAGTTTCTTTCCAAATATGGACTTCTAAAAACATACATTTACAAATTAAATGTATTAAAAAAATTATTAATTTATAGATTAAAATAACATTTAATATTTTATAATGTTATAGATGATGATTTTTTTTTCTTCATTAACAAATTCAAGCATCAAGTCTTTGCACATGAATATTAATTATGTTTCATGATGTTTACTCTGTAGCCCTCGCTGATTGGCTGAAAGGCACATGCTGTTAAGAGTGCACTGATCAGCTGCCAACCCGACAATCTGACTATTGTGAAGACACAGATTGTGAATATTTTTTTCAAAAGACTAAACATGACACTCAAGCAACATCTGCATGACCCAGTCATTTTCACACCATATCTAATTCTGCAAACAAATCTTGAAATCAGTGTTCTAAATCAAGCCAGAATAAATTGATTATATATTACCAACACAAATATAAGACACTCGGAACAGATGCATAAGATGATGTTTCATCTGCTAAACTGGCAGTAGTTGGTTTCGCCAGTCATCTGAGCCTGTTTGTTTTGTTTGTTGTTGATTTAGCATCAAATCCTGGCATCACATCAAGCCAAAATTTTGTTATCAATCCAACTCCAAAGAAACATGTGTAACGAGTCATGCAGCTCTCATGTGTGCTGTTTTCAGAAGATTACGACAACTGTGGGCAGAGCTTTACTTCTAGAAATGCACTGATATGGAATGTTTTTGACTGAGATACCAATAACCCTTCAGATATGGATATATTAGTCAAATATACATTTTCTGAATTTTCTGCATGATTGTAAAAAAAGGCAAAGAACAAAAGGGAAACACATACAGTGAAGAACACATTTTAACTTTAGAAAAGTGATCTCTGAACTTAATTAATAAACTATTATAAGGCGAACTTTCTTTCATATAAATACTGCCTGACGTAAAAACTGCATAAATTAAGCAACCAAGTCACTAAACATTAACTAAAATCTAAATATCAGCAACAAAAAAAAAAAAAACCTGTAGAAAACTCTTTTATCTCTCTGACCCTTTAACAGACACTTCCTTAAAACCACTCCACATCTCTATAAAAATATTGTGCATTTCCAGGTGAGTGGGATCTCCATATGCACCAGACACTTTACTTAAACTACACCTTGCAAAAACTCAATAAGAAAGACAATCTTTACTTGTAGCACAAATCATGTTGCACACTACATGCTCCACTGAGTGGTACGGTACGAGTCGGTATGGGTCACCTTTATCAGGCTTGTGTTTCCACTGCTCAAAGGGTACCAATGGTAACCCTTTGGTGGGCGTGGTGTACGACAAGTTTCAGTCGACGTCATTCTCACTCGAGGAAATGTCAAAGCAAAGCTGTACAGACCATTCACAAATCATATGAGAAGCACTGCTTACAAAACAGAGGCTTTATACACACAAATACTTGTGTATAAATGTTTATTACTTACCTTTCTATGAACATAACTTGATTATAACTGCAGATCAATGATGAAAAATAGCTTACTATAACATCCGCAATTATATTAAATAAATAAATGCAGCATTCATGAACACATACAGACCCTTACAGTCTCCAATATGTTACAAATTACAGAAAAACTCCACACAGCATACATTTAGGCTTTATTTGGGTTCTAAAACCACACCCAACACCGTGCAAACCTCTCATCTGTATCTTTAATCTTCAGCAGCACATGTAACCTCTTGTTAGAAAGAAATTCCGTCATTCTGAGTTCATAATAGACCAAAAGGTGATGATAATAGCTAAACATGGCAGTTTGGGGATGTTTCAGGTTGCTGAAAGAATCATTCGGTCCTTTGTTTTTTTCGCATTTCACTTTTGCGATCGTCAGATGTCAGAAGCACATCAATAATCATGCGCACGTTATTACCATGAGCTCAAGAAGTTTGTTATGAAAAAAACCTCTCTGGAGAAAGTGCAACCGCTCACACTTTAGACGGCCTCTTAAACAACAATAGGACAACAGGTTTATCTTCTTGGCTTTGTGGTTGTTTATCGAGATGACGTCAAGGTTTGTTTAAGCTTAGGTCAACCATGGCTTGATATTATATGTATAGTATTACGATGTAATATCTCGGCTGTGTACTTAAAAATGGCGCTTCCTTTGTTTTCATTTTCTTGCTTGTACACGCACTAGTAACACTTGTCTGTAAACTAATAGCGTTCAGCTGCGCGTCTGGCTCCGCCTTTTGGTACCCTTTTGTTGTGCTAGGTACTCTTTGGAAAGGGTACTCAAAAAGTAGTATGGTACGGTAGACTTTTATGGCACGGTACCATACGGTTCGGTACACTTTTATGGTCGTTTCCATTGTCGAAAGATACCTAAAAGTGTACTGTACTGTAAAACTTTTTGGTCACCCTATGCAAAGGGTACCAATCAGGCATAAAGGGTACCATAAGGCGGAGCTAGACATGCAGCTGAACGCTACTGGTTTACAGAGAAACGTCACTCGCAAAAGCAGGAGAATGAAAACCAAAAACCGACATGTTTTAAATACACAGCCAAGACATTACATCGTAATATTATATGCATATGTTAACAAGCCATGATTAACCCAAGCTCGAACAAACCTTGTCGTTGTCTTGATGAACAACCACAAAGCCAAGAAGAACAAAATCTGCTGCGTCCTGTTTTTGTTTTATGAGGCCATCTAAATGTGCGAGCAGTTTCACTTTCTCCAGAGCGCTCACCGTGCATCTACATTTCAAACAAACTTCTTGAGCTAATGATAATAATGTGCGCGTAATCATTGAAGTGCTTCCGATCCTCTCAGACAAAAAAAAAAGAACAAACGTGAGAGTAAAGCGCAAAAAAACAAAGGAGAAGATTGATAAAACACAGGAGCAAATTTTTTCAGCAACCTGAATCATGAACAAACTGCCAATTTTATCAATCCCCTTTTGGACTATTTTAAACTCAGAATGATGAAATTACTTTCTAACAAGAGGCTACATGTGCTGGTGAAGATTAAAGATACAGATGTAAGATTTGCACTTTTGCACTGACTGTAGACGTTACAGTAGGATATTTCCCACTGTCATTGATCTGCAACCATAATCAAGTTATGTTCATAGAAACGATAGTAATGAACATTTATACACAAGAATTTATGTGTTTAAAGCATCTGTTTTGTGAGCAGTGCTTCTCATATGATATGTGAACAACTCATGCAGCTGTACTGTAGACATTTCCTTGAGCGAGAATGACATCATCTGAAACTTTCAGTCACACACCACGCCCACCCTTGGTACCCTTTAGGCAGTGGAAACGTAAGCCTGATAAAGGTGACCCGTACTGTACTGTACCAGTCAGTGAAAATGGGCCATAAGGTACCTTTTAACAGTGGAAATGGACATAAAAGCATACCGACACATACCATACCGTACCATTCAGAAGAAACGGGGCATAAAAGAAGCACAGTATAGTCTGTCTTAGGTTATGTGTATAGTTTAAGAATTTAGTAGTTAGTCTAGTTAGACCATGCATGTCAGTTATGTATAGGTTTAAAATAGCTCTTATGTCCAGTGTTGTGTTCATATGTATGACTATGTTTATTTATGTAGCAACATTGTCCTTCAAGACACAACACTTTATTACACTGTATGTCCACACATGTAGCAGAATGACAATAAAGCTCAAACTGACTTGACTTTTTGACTTGAATCATTTTAAAAAGTGTCAAACAGCAAGCAGTCAGCAAGTGTCAAATTATACATCGCTTATTGGCTTAAAGATTTTTAAAGCCTTACATTTTGTTTCCGGATAAATAATGACAACCTTAAAACACCATTTATTTATTGATATGGCTGCCGATATATTGTGCATTTCATTTGAAGTTGTGAAATGTACCTCTCTTGGGTTTTGGAAAGCTCTCGTGCAGCCGGAAGACCACTTTATCCACAAAGTGCTGAATGTCGCTGCCTTCGGGGCCTCGCACAAACACCATCCAGTCGTGGGTGAAGCCCTCAGACGTCACTTTCTTCCTCAGCTGAGCTCTGTGTCCCAGCTCAAGCTTGACCTGAACCGTGCACTGCAAACCCACAAAAACATCCTCATTAAATTTCTCAAAACGACTCAAGCAAAGTGACAATAAACTGTTACAATATTGTAACAGTTGTACTGAAACTATTCTCAAGCATGTCTCTCACTTCAAACAAATACAGCAAAGCAAATTGAAACAAAAGCCTGAAGTCTTGAAAGCGCAAAGCCTATTAGAAGCTACCCGTTACAGTTACAATGAAGCTTTGAATAATTTACGTCCCTATAATAAAATCCCTCTTGATTTCATCAGACTTGTTTTGAATCTGATTTCAGATTCTAGAATTCATTTCATATTCTCTTCTAAGAACCGATTCCTCACTGTCATTGCAATAAGCAGGTTTTCACTCATGAAATATGATTTATTACTAGTCAGAACATCTACAGACCAGTGTTTCAGATTCCAAATTTTAATAATAAAAAATTCATAAGTATCATTTGAAAGCAACTTAAGCTACATATTTGCAGGTATACAATGTCTTGGTGTTGCGCTGCTGACTCTAATGGCAATCCATCGTACTGCCCGCAGTAAACACGCACCCGATGAGGAAGAGAAAACATTGGCAAACAAGGGAACTTTTACAGTTTTTTAGGCACACAAAAGTGTTCTTAGAGCATTGCATGATTACAGCTGAACTACTCAAGAATGTTTGATAATGCTTTTGTTTCTTGGCCTTTGAATGTTTTGAGACCATTGCTGTCTATGAAGGATAAGAGAGCTCTCGGATTTCCTTTAAAGTAGCTCAGTTAGTGTTCCTAAGATGAACGAAGGGTCTCAGGGGATTAGAGTGACATAGGGTGAGTAATTAATAACAATTTTCATTTCTGGGTGAACTAACCCTTTTTATGCCTTCAAATGATGATGGTAATAATCAGTGATTTGTGATCATATATTTATGTGAATGTTTCAGATGGGCATACCATAAAAGCTTGTGAGAAATCATACAATGGTACAAAACAACTGCTATTTGCACCAGCTCACTGACAGAAAAAAGTTTACTCTATCGCAAACCTTATTAGGAAAAAGACTTTTGCACATACTCAAAAGTGATAGTTTACCCAAAAATTACAATTCTGTCATTATTTACTCATGTCCACTTGTTGAAAACTTGTTTGAGTTTATTTATCTGTTGAACCCACACGTATATATAGTAGTCAACATCTAAAGTGGATAATCCCCTTTAAAAGTTAAAACTACAGAAAACACCCATTCTTGTCCTAGGACAATTTAGAAAAATATTTTAGATTCACTGCGAATGTTGACTACTGTATATTGGGATAATCTTGCAAACTGATAGTCACTGACCTCTATAGTGTTTGTATTTTCAAACAACAGTATGTACGTTAAAAGCTAGCGATTTCCAAAAATTTTCAAATGATCTTCTATTGGATAAAGGTCTGGAACAACTTGAGGATGAGTACATTGGAATTTTTAGGTGAACTATCCCTACCTGACCAAAATTTTGCCACCTATTTAAGTATTAGGAACAACAAATAATAATTTGAATTTTAGTTGATCATTTGGTATTAGAAGTATAATAAAATATAATCATGCCTTGATTTTTAATTATTTATTTAGGACAGTAATGTTTTTTGTCAGTAATGACTTTGGTTAGACAAAAGCCTTGTCACTTAACAGAAATGATGTTCAGTATAGAATATAAAGTCATGATGCAGTGGAAAAAGAATTACTATTGTTTGCTGTCTCATGAGCTTGGACGACTGCAGCTATACATCTCTGCAATGACTCAAATAACTTATTAATAAAGTCATCTGGAATGGCAAAGAAAGTGTTCTTGTAGAACTCCCAGAGTTCATCAAGATTCTTTGGATTCTTCGTCTTACCTCAGACATGCTCAATAATATTCATGTCTGCTGCTGACTGGGCTGGCCAATCCTGGAGCACCTTAACCTTTTTTGCTTTCAGGAACTTTGAGGTGGCGGCTGAAGCATAAGAAGGAGCGCTATCCTGCTGAAGAATTTGTCCTGTGCTGTGGTTTGTAATGTAATGGGCAGCACAAATGTCTTGATACCTCAGGCTGTTGATGTTGCCATCCACTCTGCAGGTCTCTCGAACACCCCCATACTGAATGTAACCCCAAACCATGATTTATCCTTCACCAAACTTGACTGATTTCTCTGAGAATCTTGGGTCCATGCGGGTTCCAGTAGGTCTTCTACAGTATTTGTGATTATTGGGATGCAGTTCAACAGATGATTCACCTGAAACATCTACCTTCTGCCACTTTTCCAAATGAGTAAACTAGAAGTCAAGTTATTATGTGTTGCTCTTACAACTGGGATCGATGACAAGACTGTGTCAGGTAGTATATTCATGTATGCTAATGGATACCAATTTTCAAAATTTGTCAAAAAGTCTTCTTTTGAGCAAAGGTCTGGAACAACCTGAAGATGAGTATATTTTCATTTTTGGATGAACTATTCCTTTAAAATATATGGAATGAAAAGGACATCACAGTGGCAAATCATCAAGCTGTAGGCTATTTTCTTTACGAAAAAAAAACAGAAATTTAAATTGAGTCAAATCATATTACTGCTATTGATACGGCAAAGAAGAGTGACTAAAAAAAGGCCTCCAGGCACCAAATCGGAGTAGGAATACCTTTCATATGCATGCTGAAGCTAATCATGTGGATCATCGTCTGGTTCTGCCAAATGGCCAGAAAAAGCCATCAAGGGAATTCCTTGAAAGGCAGCCAGGAAAAATGAACACTGCCCACATCGGGTGGAGCCGGGCCAGACTGGGTTCAGGTGCCCAGAGATGCTCGTCTGCTGTTGACTCGAGGTGATCGAAGCACCAGAATAGAGAACAACACCAAGAGGAGCTTTTCTGAAAGAATGAGTGGAAGGAAAATCTTATTGGGCGCCGTCTGGCCAGTTCGTCCTGTCACCATAATGCCCTTTAACTCTGTGCGTTGGCTGACACTGCTGCTACTCTGAGGCCAAAACCTGCCAGCAAGACTCCATGCTGCCAGGCATCAGAATAAACCCTATGAATTCATCTCTCTCTCGCTCGCTCACCCACCCACAATCGCCAGCCGTGTCACATATATAGACAGACAGTGAGACAAAAGACAACCCTGCTTTTTTCCCACAACTTACCATTTGTCACTTGCCTTGAGGTAACAAATAAAAAGCGAACGCTGCCTACATAAAAGCCACTCCACTCCGCCTGACCACCCAAACATGAAGACGATACAGGACAGACAGAAGACGTACACAATAAGAGATTCAACACATGACTGGGCTAATCCCGCAGAATGGGGGAAAAGATCAAAAGGCTTTTTTTTTGTAAAGGAGTAGATTAAACAGAAGGACGGGCAAACATTAGTGGCTCCTGGTCTCGCCAGACACACTCAACCGCTTCACTTTTTGTTATGAAACATGAAATAGACTTGAAAGAGGCAGACGGGATTTCACTCAGGTCACTGCTATGATACAGATTATCAGTCAAGCGGAGCAAAAATACGAGCAGGTCACGTGCGAGCCAACAGGCGAACAACAAAACAACAAGTCTCAGAAGAGTCGGCGCAATGCTCTTGTTAACGATTCAGCTGGGAAAACATGAATGAATTAATTAAGTACATGAACTGTGTTTCATCTTGCATGCAGGAACAGAACAGAGATCGGCAACAACAAAACTACACTGAATGAACAGATTCATAAATATATAAACTAAATTTTTGACTTTATGCAGAAAAACATTTCAGGATTGCTTTCTTAACTCCTAGTGTCGCTAGTTAACACACTCGATGCATTTTTACCTCAACACATCTCATAATGTCTGAAATATCCACCTCTACCAAATAGTTGATTTGTTGAAATATACTAGAATTATACTAGTAAATATACTAGAATTTATACATATACTATGAAAATTAGAAAAATATCAAGTGTTAGACCAATTTAATAAAAAATCTAATAAAAATAAAACATTTTTGAATACTAAATAATCTTTATTTTTTGATGTATGCCATAAAATATTTCAAATTCTAATGTTGTTGTTGTTGTTTTTAAATTAAACCAAAATCAAGTGTATTAGTGCAACAGGATTACGTTCGTTTGATTATTTTGTAAACCAATAATGCTGTGTAGTAGAACTGGGTGATTTGGCCATAATTCAAAATCTCGATTAATTGAACATTTTAACCGGATAACAATTCGTCACCTTAGAATTATAAGGTTTTATCTGACCTTTTTGTCAAAATTGAGTTAATGACATATTCTTATTAAATGACAACTTATTTACATTATGGGATGTTTTTGTATAGGTTGTTTACATTCATTTATTTTATTTTCGGCTTAGTCCCTTTATTAATCTGGGGTCGCCACAGTGGAATAAACCACCAACTTATCCAACACATGTTTTACGTAGCGGATGCCCTTCCAGTTGCAACCCATCTCAGGGAAACATCCATACATGCTTATTTACACTCATACACTACGGACAATTTAGCCTACCCAATTCACCTGTACTGCATGTCTTTGGGCTGTGGGGGAAACTGGAGCACCCGGAGGAAACCCACGCAAATACTGGGAGAACTCCATACAGAAACGCCAACTGGCCCCAGCCGAGGCTCAAACAAGCGACCTTCTTGCTGTGAGGCGACAGGACTACCTACTGCGCCACCAAGTTGTTTACGTTTAGACTTTTTATTTAAAAATCAAATGTTACACACATACTGTTTGCTAAATGGAGTGCAAAATCTTTAAAGCTCGATATCTCAAAATCATTCAGAACACAGATAGAACCTTATAATTCCAAGGTGACAAATTAATAAACGATTATTTATTTATTTTAGGTTTTTGCCCTCATAGTTCACTGACAAGTTTTGTTCAGTAAATATGCTCACATATTACAAGATTTTTGAATGAAGGGTGTATTACTTGATTTTAAAATAACTGAAGTAAACACACTCTATCTATTATCTATGATTATTTATTGCACATCAACGCTGAACAACTGAAATTAAAACACTGCCAAAAACGCGGCTCTCCGCACCACCCATCCTTATCACCACTACCAAATCGACCTATCACAAAGCTTGCGCAACGTGTCGTTGTGACGCGTAGTTACATTTTTGTGAGAGGCGTGTGGGTATGCAAAGGATGCGCCGGATCATATACATGTGTTTGGCAGAAGTATAATATCAGAATAATATAATAAACATAAATCATAATATAATAAGTATAATTCTGCCTTAACAGAGCGGGTTCATGTGACTACAAACGATAGGGAAAGTAACTGAAAAAATTGACCTAGGAAAAAAATTGATCGATTATAGGTTCAGAAAGTCGATTTTCAAATATTTTTTAATTAATCGCCCAGCCCTACTGTCAAGTGTAAACCATTATTTAAAACAGTCATTGTTTAAAACAGTCAAAATTTGGTCAACCAATTGGAAGCAGGCAGTTAAAGGGTTAAAGCAGGATTAAAGCATCCATATTATGCTAGTGTAAAAGTTCCCAAATTAGTCTCCTGCGTTAGTTTAGATCCATTTAAGAGGTGAGCTGACATAATCAATAAATTATTATTTTCTCTTTCTTATAGCCTTCTAGTTATGACTTGTTTGTAGTGTGAACAACGTTTAGTGTAGTTACAGTTACCTTTGAAAGCAACTCGTAACATTTTAATAATATTTTAGATAGGGATGTCCACGTGATTGGAAATCGGCCCGATCACACGGTCTCAGATTGGATCAGAATCGAACGTTACCTCCCGATCAGGACTCAAATATATATATGTATATATTTTCATTATTTTTTAACACATCTATAGTTATGCGGTGGCACAGAGTTAGACCTCTTTCTTGACTTCACACAGAAACAGCAACGCGTGCAGCATGACATCACTTTGTTACAGAGACGCTATTGGTTAAATGCCCAAAAAGTAGAACACGGAAGCAGCTTAAATCGGAAAGTGCGAGTGTGTCTGCGGTCTGAAGATATTAAAAAGTTGATGACCACAACATTGCAATAACAAACTGTGAGATATGTAAACTTGGCATTATCTGCCAGGTATTGTAAGATGAGGTGCTATTTGTTTTTATATTAGATTTTTTAATATTGATTGCTGCACTAAAGTCCAAAAGTGAAGAATTTATGTTATTTTTTACTTGATTAGATAATTTTTGACTTTAATTGATAGATACTCAAAATCAAATGACTCAGACTAGAGGTAAAAAAAAAAACCTGATCGGGACATCCCTAATTATCGGCAAACAACGAAATAACTCAAAAAAATATATATTCGTTCACCACTCTAAACGTGACTCAAAGGTCCGAGTTTGTGAAATGTTCAACTAACATTTAAGGTTATTTGTTTCAGTTATTTTAAATTTTAGTTAGTCCTTCAACCCTGTCTGTCATAGGTTTACCATATACAGTAGATGTCACAAATAAAACAGTTCAGCTTTCATAATTCTCAGTGATTGTAAACACTGAAGTGCAGTAACACTGACATTGGTTTTAAAGATCAAATTAAAAGGCAACTGATAAAATGCTGTTGAGGTAAAGTTGGTTTTATGTTCGCACAATCGGACGCTTTACTTAATAATATCATTTCAGGAAAGAGTTTTTTGCAAATTCTAAATAGTGAAATCATATTAGCAACTAGGCATGGGCCGGTATAAGATTCTGACGGTATAACAACCTTGGATAAAAATATCACAGTTTCACAGTATTGTGATTACTGCTCCAAAATAAGTTGTTTTTAAATTTCTGGGTAAAAAAAAAAACTACTTACCCCCTACTGAACACGATATGTTTTATTGTAAGAAACACTGAAAATAATTTGGGCTGGTAGCTTTTGATGTAAAGGCTTCTTTTCTGCTGAAAATAATGTTGCCCTGAAAAACTAAATGAAATAGTCGTGGAAACACATACCTTACACATACCTTAGGAATGGTATAACAGAAAACTTTGGCGGTTTTATAACCTTGACTTTCCAAACCGCCATGAAACCGGGTATCGTCACCGTCTATAAGCAACCAATGACTATTAAAGTACACCATTATTCAATTAAATAAGTCAATTAAAAAGTGCTAATGTTGTTTTGAAGTCATACTTAAACGAGATTTTAGACCCAATATTTAAATTAGAGTAGTAAACAATATAGGCGAATGTGCAAATATAAAACCAACTTCACTTCAATTAAAATGCTTGAAGAACTAACTAATGAATACAAACCACAAGCACAACAGGATGGGATGTTTCTCAGATGTTTCTAGAGATGAATAAATAACACACATTTCTGCTGAACTAACGAACGCATTCACTAATCAGTTTTGTTTAGATTTGTCACCACTGAAAACACTGGTGTGTTGATTAATGAGAACTCTCTCTTCATAAACAACAAAATTCAGATACAATACAGTGATGATAATGGAATGAATGTACATACTGTTCGCAGGCAACCTATTTGTTGTGTGCGCAAATATTCACAATACACACAGGAGGGGCACTTAAAGCAAGTTAAAAGCAGGAAAACGGTGAAACCCAACAGCTTACTGATATTAAACAGGAATTCAATAAGGAATTTTTCTTCAGCTGTCAGTCATGAGAGTATAGATTGAAATTACTTTTAAATTATTTTGAAAAACTAATATATTAAATAAATAAATCTAATTTATCACTGTAACCACAGTTTGAGTACAGCTACAATTCCAGTAGCAGCATTCAAACTGTAGAAGGTGGCATAAAGGAAAGCTCTATAGACCATTTTGAGAGATGTAAACAAAAATATTAGCCCCAACGTATTTCCTGTTTTGTAATTTTTCATTTCTACAGCTTCTGAGAATCCAAAAAGAGCCACATATTGATCAATTATGCTATGAAAGCTGTTTTAATGTCAAGTTGTGATTGAATAGCCTTTTCTTAGTTATGAAATAGTTTGATAAGCAGAAAATGTCCACCGGCCAATGACATGACCACATTGAAATGGTCTATATATTAGGATCTTTTATGATTTCCCACAAGTAAGAATAACTGTGTCAGCTATAGTATTATGTGGACAGCATTCAAAAGTAAATCTGACCAGCATTTAGGCGCATTTTGTCGTAATGGATAACATCCAATAACAATATAGTACGCCTAAAATAATGACTCGCAAAATAGCAAAGCAATTAACCCAGTGCATGACCACAGACACACAAGGCGGAAGGTGTAAAAATAGCCAGCACGTTAACGCAATGATATTCATCTCCAGCATATGATCACTGCTGCTGCCCATAAATCATATTGCATAAAAAGGCCAATTAATTAGGCTTGGAAGGAGACAGATTCCCGCTTGAGGAACCCCCCACCCTCGGAGCAGACCTGAGCAATGCCCTCAGTCTACAACACGCTCTGTCAGGAACACTACAGCATGTTCCTCATTTCCTCTAATAAAAGCCGCAGACTGTGGAGTGACTCCCGGGCCAGAGAAGCCCAGGACAAAAACACTCTCCTTTGTGTTTCTGCTGGTGCGCGCACGACTTAACTGCCTACCGCAAAAAGCTGGCGCACGCATCCAGCCCTAAAGCCCGAGCTGATGTCCCCAAATGCCGATGTAGCTTTAATATGCGTGGCCAGCTCGAGTCACAGAGCTGAGAGGAGGGAGGAGGAGGAGGGAGGGAGGGGGTTATATGGGTCCGATCCGCTGCTTTCACGAGCCCCAAGTGTCCACATTCAGTTACAATGGTGGATTTCTCTAAGCGCGCGCCCACAAAAGTTGACTTCGCTCCATGCAACGGCGAAAGCGGTTCATACTCTACCTGATTCTCCATAGTTCACCGGCCTGACGAAGGTCCTGTTTATTTACAGAAGGCTTTTGAGCGGCTGCTCCCGACTCCTCATTGTGTGTCAATTCCAGCCCAAAACCGGAAACTAGACGGTTCCCCTCCCCTCTCCGGACCTCTGGCATGCACCCAAAACAGAAAGCACTCCTGGCCAATCAGATGCCGTTTAGAATGCGCTTTACGCCGCTCCGCCAATTGAAAAGCGCTATGGGCGGGACTTCCCACAGGCTGCTTGTACTGGTAGGTAATAATTAGAGATTAGCCGAACCGAAAGGATGTGTGTGTGTTTGTGTGTGTGTGTGTTTGCAGTCTGCTGTTGTTATTTTTTTCTGAATGATTTTCATTTCTGTTTCTGAAAACAATTCATGTTGCACAAACAGCTATGTTGTGATTGGCTGCTGAGGGCATGCCTCTGTGTTCTCTGTTTAATTGAGGGATTACAGTAAATAAATAATTAATGGCTAGAGATTTCATTTGGCATTTCAAAGGGAATCATTTATTTTATATACTAATATTATCAGGGGCGGATTTAGTGATTTTGGGGTCCTAAGCAATTCCAGCCATGGGGCCCAAAAATTAAAAATGCACCTTTAATTTTATTATTATTATTTTTGCTGTTTTTTTCTTATATCATCTGATTTCCTTTTTCTGTATTTCGTCTTAATGCAAAATAATAATAATAGTAATAATAATAATAATAACATTTAAAGCACCTTGTAAAACGTTTGAAATTATTTGTTTTCCTAAGATGAATTCACAACTAAACATAAATAAACTATTTCATTTTTACAACTAAATCTTTACTGATTTGACTGATGGACTGATCCATGATTGAAGGTGGGAGACACATCTGCACAGATGTATTAATTACTTTTAAATAAAAAAAATGTGACCCTCAACATACAAAATATGATAGAAAATAATGTTACATATAATTTATAGTATCATTTATACGTCTAGGTATTTATTTGGGGGCCCTTAGCTTTTTTGGGGCCCTAAGCGGCCACTTATATTGCTTATTGGTTAAATCTGCCCCTGTAAAAATGCAGGGTTCCACACAATTCATTCACGTTGTCCCAACACAAATCGATTAAGTTAACTTAACACTTTAAACAAATTTATGTGGATTGAACATTAAAAAATTAAGTTGTTTCAACCAAATCTCAAGAATTGTGTTGATTCAGCTTATTTTAAATATGTAGTTTGAACAAGCAAAAACATTTTTGAGTGTACTTTATTGTAGTAAACCGCTATTTTTAGGATATTTGGTTGACACTACTAAAATTTTGGATACAATGACGAAATTTATATAAAATATATATTAAATACAATTCATTTAACGTGCTGACTCAGAGTCAGATGTAACCTCCTATTGTGCTAAACTTGCTTTTAGGCTAAATCTAATAGGTAAACAAACTCGAATACAATGTTATACTGGCATTTAAAAATATCAGAATTCATCATTAAAAAAAAAAAAAATATATATATATATATATAGTAAAAAAAAAATGTCCAATTCAATCAGAGTAAATGATTACTTGAAAACAGGTTTAGATTTACCATTATTCACATTAAATTGTACACTTGATGGCGCTGTGTCGGAAGTCTGGGTGGTTGAAGTATTCATAACCTCGAGTTGACCCCATTTTCCTTTTACACAAATAACACGTAACAAGCATCATTGTAAAGTTCGTCTCATTGTGCATTTTAGTATATCTCATTGTGCTATTTGAAATACTATTTAACATCAATACTTCAAAGTTCAAACCCTCATTCATGTGCTATTAACGCTGTTGTCATTGAAAGGTAATTCATCATTAAAATAAGGTCAAAAGTTAAAACACAATATGTAGATATATAGAGATTTATACAATATTTAAATAATAAATATAATTATTATCTAATTATATTTATTATTTATAATGCAGTAAAATGAATTAAGATTTAAAAATCGCACAAAAAATGTTCACAATCCCAGTTATTACATTTGTAAACAAACGTTTGCATCATTGTTAAGAGAATATTAATTTCATGAGTCTTATATCAAACCGACTGTCAATATAACATTATAAGTTTCACCCAAGAATCAAGTAGTGCCGATGACAAATTGAAGCCTCTGATTTGTAAATCAAGTAAACTACAGAATGTATTGCACATACATTCAATTCTGTCACTACAGTGCAAATATTCATGTCCACGTAACAACCACATGCTGATTGTAATGAAAATACAGTCTCAAAAGGAGAAATTCACACATACACATTTAGGTTCTGTGAAAAATACAAAGAAACAACCATAACATGCAACATTCATTTCACTTCAGTCCTCACAGAGATTCAGCTCTTTCTCACATCAATTATTCACCATTTTTGAAAGTTGAAGGCTGGTCCCAGATCAGAGTTACACCAGTCAGCTTTAAATATGAGATCTGTTCATGTTTGCTAGCATGTTTTCCGGGTCGTATTGGTGCCTTTGAGGACGATGTATGGCAGGCCAATGGCCCAGTTATTCCGGGGCCAGTACTGCAAGTCCGGGAGGGAATAAGGGATCTCCTGACTAGCATCCAGGTATGCAATCAAAGTGCTAGCATAAGCAGTGGCCATTACAATCAAAATGTGCCTGAAATGAGAAAAAAAAAGGGTCACTAGATTAAAAGGACAGTCGTAAAACTAGATAATATAGTGAAACTAGTGAAAGAGTAGTCTACGTTTTTATTTAACATTTATTTTAACATAATATTTTATTTTTATTTAAAAAATAGATAAACAAATATTTAAATATATAAATCCTACATCTGTTTTTTATCTAATTGTATTAGGAGAATATGGAGCTAAATTTCAAGGTGCAAAAACTGAGAAAAAAAATACACCGTTTGGTGATATTGCTGATTTACATGAGCAAAAAGTAATAGTAAATGTAAAATCTTTATAATGGCTCTGTAGTTTGAGTTTTGGGGCAAATGTATACAATACGAGACAAGAATCAAGGATGATTATTATTATTATTTTTTTTATTGATTCAGACACCAAAATTTAACATCTCAACCTCGAAAGCCAGATGGGAACATGCCTTTAAAATGAATAAATAAGTAAGTATCTAAGTAACTAAGTAAGTAAGTAAGTTAGTAAGTAAGTAAGTAAGTAAGTAAGTAAGTAAGTAAGTAAGCAGTTAAGTAAATATATATGTAGGTAAATAAGTAAATAAGTAAAAAAAATAGTAAATAAGTAAATATGTAAATAATTAAGTAAATAAGTATGTAAGTAAATAAGTAAGTAAATAAATAAAAAAGTATAAGTAAAAAGTAAGCAAGTAAAAAAATAAGCAAGTAAATAAGTTAATAAATATGTAAATAAGTATGTCAGTAAATAAGTAAATAAATAAGCAAGTAATTATGTAAATAAATGAGTAAATAAGTAAATAAATAAGCAAGTAAATAAGTAAATAAATAAGTAAATACGTAAGTAAATAAGTAATTAAGTAAGTAAATAAATAAGCAAGTAAATAAGTAAATAAATAAGTAAATACGCAAGTAAATAAGCAATTAAATAAGTAAATAAATAAGCAAGTAAATAAGCAAACAAGTAAATACATAAGTAAAAAGTAAATAAATAAATAAATAAGAAAGTAAGTAAATAAGTAAGTAAATAAATAAACAAACAAACAAATATGTAATTAAATAAGTAAATAAATAAATATATAAGTAAATAAGTAAATGAGTATATAAGTAAATAAGTAAGTAAATAAGTATAAGTAAATACGTAAGCAGGTAAAACAAATAAATAAGCAAGTAAATAAGTAAATAAGTATGCAAGTAAATAAGTAATTAAATAAGTAAATAAATAAGCAAGTAAATAGGTAAGTAAATAAGCAAGTAAATAAATAAGTAAATAAACAAGTAAATAAGTAAAAAAACAAGTAAATAAATAAGTAAATAAGTATGCCAGTAAATAAATAAGCAAGCAATTAAGTGGATAAGTAAATAAATAAGCAAGTAAATAAGTAAATAAATAAGTAAATACATATGTAAGTAAATAAGTAATTAAATAAATAAATAAATAAGAAAGTAAGTAAATAAGTAAGTAAATAAATAAATAACTAAATAAATATGTAAGTACATAAGTAAATAAATACATAAGTAAATAAGTAAATGAGTATGTAAGTAAATAAGTAAATAAATAAGCAAGTAATTAAGTATAAGTAAATACGTAAGCAAGTAAAACAAATAAATAAGCAAGTAAATACGTATGCAAGTAAATAAGTAATTAAATACGTAAATAAATAAGCAAGTAAATAAATAAGTAAATAAATAAGCAAGTAGACAAGTAAAAAAACAAGTAAATAAATAAGTAAATAAGTATCTCAGTAAATAAATAAGCAAGTAAGTAAGAAAATAAGTAAATAAATAAGTAAATAAATAAGCAAGTAAATAAGCAAGCAAAAAAGTGAATAAGTAAATAAAAAAGTAAATAAGTGAATAAGTAAATAAGTAAATAAATAAGTAAATAAGTATGCAAGTAAATAAATAAGTAAATAAATAAGCAAGTATATAAGTGAATAAGTAAATAATTATGCAAGTAAATAAGTAAATAAATAAGTAAACAACCAAGTAAATAAGTGAGTAAAAAAGCAAGTAAATAAACAAGTAAATAAGTGAATTAGTAAATAAATAAGTAAATAAGTAAGTAGTTAAGTAAATAAATATGCAAGTATATAAATAAATAAATAAATAAATAAATAAGTAGTTAAGGCAATAAATATGTAAGTAAATAAATAAATAAATAAATAAATAAATAAATAAATAAATATATAAATAAAAGAAAGAAAGAAAGGTGCTATATGGATAATTAGGTAATCCTGATTTGCTTCAGTCTACTAAGTTATTCTAAGGCAAAAAGACGTGTACTATTGGCTTAAAAATGATTTCAGTATAATTCAACAGGGTTTATACAGGGTTAAATTGTTCAATGTACAGCAGGATATAATGGCTCACTCACCAGATACCGTGCAGATAACAGAAGTCCAGTTTCTGCCAGAAGCTGCAGCCAAAGCGATCGCTAATCCAGCATGAGATGGCCAGAACCCACAGGCCAATGGAGGCCCAGGCCAGACGCAGCACTCGCTCATCTGTGCAACTGCTCCACAAACAGATCAGTGTTGAATGAGACGAGGAAAAAAGCAAGAGAGCAACAGAAAATAAACAAGATGGACTACAAGTACCATTTATATAGTCTTAAAGGGATAGTTAGGCGGTTCATTCTGCTGTGGCGACCACAGATCATTAAAAGGACTAAACCAAAAAGAAAATGAATGAATGAATAAAGGAATAGTTAATCAAATAATAAACATTCACTGTTAATTGATGCTCACTAAGCCTTCCCAAAATGTTTTTAAATGAAGCATTAAATGTGATTCTTGGCTGATTCATAAAATTCAGGTTAAAGGGATAGTTCACCCCAAAAATAAAAAGACCTCATCATCTACTCTCACTCATGTGGTTTTAAATCTTTATGAGTTTCTTTTTTCTCTTGAACACTAAAGAAGATATTTTGAAGAATGTTGGTTGCTGGGACTCATCGACCTCAATAGAAATGAAAATGACAGAAGTCAATGGGTTCCAGCAAACCAACATTTTTCAAAATATCTTCTTTAGTGTTCAACAGAAGAAAGAAACTCAAACAAGTTTTAAACAAATAAATAGTCAGTAAGTGAGAATTTTTATTTTTAAATTAGTTTAGATTCAACTTTATTGTCATTACACATTAACAAGTACAAGGCAACGAAATGCTGTTTAGGTCTAATCAGGAGTGCAATAGCAGCAAGTGCAGGACACAGGTATAAGTTACAACTATAAACTATAGTGATCTTTACAGATGGATGTACTGTGAACATTATATACAGGTTGTATTAACTATGAACAGAGATTTCAAGAGAGGATTATATGTAAAGTTTGTTATTAATTATCTATGGAGCTAGATCAGTCTAAAAAAATAACACCTTTACGAAGTACAATTCATATATCCACAGCACAATTCACATTGACACAATCCAGTTTAAAATTCAAAACACAATTCATAAATACAACACACAATTAGTGAATTCCCAAGTAAAAATTAAAAATATTTTTGCCAAATAAATTAGATTTGTGTATTTATGAATCGTGTTTTGAATTTACAAATTGGATTTACGTATTTATGAATCATGTTTTAAATTTACAAATTAGATTAGTGCATTTATGAATTGTGTTTTGAATTTACGAATTGGATTTGTGTATTTATTGATTGTGTTTTAAATTTACGAATTGGATTAGTGCATTTATGAATTTTTGAATTTATGAATTAGATTTGTGTATTTATGAATCATGTTGCGAATTTACAAATTGGATTAGTGTATTTACGAATTGTGTTTTGAACTTATGAGGTGGATTGTGTAAATGTGAATTGTGCTGTAAATTATATTTTGTAAATGTATTATTTTTGAGTCTGACCTGGCTCCATAATAATCCGAGTTATGCAGATAGATGTGAACATAATTACAAATATATATGTTCAGTGGGTATGTACAATTCAAGATGAATTTGTGCAATTTTAATTGTGCAAATATTAAATAATAGATAATGCAGTGTTTATGGGGAGTGTAAGTTATGAGGAGAGTGTGGGGGTGCAAGAGGGAAGGCAAAATTGTAAGCAAAGCAAGCAACATGAATGTGCTCCAGACTGTTGCGAATGTCTGTTGATAGAGGATTATACTGTTGTAAATAAAGTAAGTTTTTTTGTACAGACTGTTTGTCTGATTGTTTTGCTTCATAAGACCTTAGCTGCCCTTTGCACTTTTAGTTTTCATTTAGTGTATGCATTTAGTACAATCTTTGACCACACTATACAGCCTAAAATTAATTAAGCTTGACTATTCATGCTTACTAGGCATGTGTATATTTTAGTAATGTGGACACCAGGCATAACCGCGACAAAAGGTTTTAAAAATAAAACACATTAGTGTAAACGGCACCTTAGTGTATGGCAGGGAGTCACAGGTATTCATTTTGTTTTGCCTGTATATGTATTTGTGACCCTCTCTGGCCTGAGAGGGAGTAAATTAAACTATTCCAACAATTATATAAGCACTAAAACAATGTCAATAGGCTTGAAGTGGTAAAGGCTTTACCTCTTTAACTCCACAAACAGAGAGTAGAGGATATGGATGGCGAAGCAGTTGAGAGCGTAGGCATTGGCTGTAGGTTTGACAAAAGATGACAGAGTACTTATGATAGTGATGATCAGCACCAAACGAGCGAAAGATGTCCTGAGGAGAATAAAACAAAGAAAGAGAGCAGAATTAGACCGTCTTCATGTATATGTACTTTTATAAACTATTGTTCTAATGTTTAGACACAGTTTAAAAAAAGTCTCGTATGCTCAGCAAGGCTGCATTTATCTGATTAAAACGAAGACAATTTTAGAAAAAAGTGCTCCAATTTAAAATGTTTAAATCGTAAACAGTTTGAAAATGTTCAAATATACATTTAAATTCTAATTATTTTAGTAATAAAAAGGCTAGATTTTTAAAATCCACTACTAACATACACACCTAACATGCGGTCCTTCAGTAATTATTATATGACTTGATGCTAAAGAAAAGCTTCTCATTGTCATCGCCGCTTAAAGGGATAGTACACACAAAAAAGAAAACTGTTTTCATTTACTCACCCTTCACTTGTTTAAGACTTTATGAGTTTCTTCTGTTAAATATAAAAGAAGATATTTAAAAAAAGAAGCTGAAAACCTTTAACCACTGACCTCCACAGTATTTGCTTTTCCTACTATGGAAGCCAATGCTTACAAGTGTTCTGCTTTATAACAGAAGATAGAAAGAAAAGGTTTAAAGCAAGTGAAGGGTGAGTAAATGATCACAGAATGTTTGTTTCAGGGTGAACTATCCCTTTAATATATAGTTTCCTGGATGCTTTGATGAATAGAAACGTCAAAAGAACAGAAATTATATGATTAAGTATTTTATAATATTACAATGTTACATTATTGATTGATTTAATACATCCTTACTGAAGAATTAATATTTTTTTTTAAAAGAATAATAATCACATCAGTCTTTAAGGTCAGCACAAAAAAATACTGTTTTTCATTCGCATTTATATTTGGAGACTTTGGGTTTTTTGGAGTTTTGTTTTAGTCTGATGTAAAGTAAACATCTAAAATGTATTTAAAAGTGTGTTTTTTTAATCCAATTTTTCAATTTGGTTATGTTGATTTCAGTTACAATAAATGCATATTTTTAATGTCTATTTATTGTTTTTTATTCTCCTGCAAGAAGCCACACATTTGAACCTCAGTAGCACTAACATATTTTAGCACTAACATAACATAAGTTAACATAGTTTTACTCAAATACTCTAAAGGCTCTTACGGAAGTAATTTTTATCACACCATTTGGCTGACTATATGTTTTCTACAAAGAATTGAGAAAATATGTGTTTTCTGGATGATTGAGTGATTCCCTAAAAGTCTCTTCTTGTAAAAACCTTAGACTAATCTTAAAACAAACATTTTGAATCTGACCTTATACAATCTTCTGATTTTGGTACAGTAAATGTATTCAAATTAGCATATTTCATGAAACACTCCTCTGCATATGTAAACGACATTTTATCTCAAAATCATAAGTTCAAAACATTTAAAAAGTAAAGTGACACCCAGATCAAGGCAAGTTTTGCCAAAATTTGTGGGTGTAGTGCACAATAGTGCTGTTTTTTTATTATTTTAATAGCTATGTTAAAAGAGGCTTTTAAACTTTTTTATTAGCTTTTCAAATACTTTGGACTTGATTTTGTTGTTTATCTTTATACATCTCTTATTCAAAGAGCATCGACGCATTAATTACCCCAGAAGAACTGTTTGATTTTGAAATTATGTACAGTATCGTTTAATATGTTTGCAATTTTTCTTTTCTAATCAATCTACTGAGGAACTATGGTGAAAAGTCATTCATTCATTTGTTTTCGACTTTGAGTCTCTGATTTATCAGAGATCGCCACAGCAGAATGAACCGCCAACTATTCTGGCATATGTTTTATGCAGCAGATCCTTTTCCATCCTCAACCCAGTACTTAGAAACACCCATACATTTACACATACACACACATACACTATGGCCATTCAATTCACGTACACCGCATGTCTTCGGACGGTAAGGGGAAACCGGAGCACCCAGAGAAAACCAGCACGAACATGGGGAGAACATGCAAACTCCACACAGAAATGCCAACTGGCCCAGCTGGGACTCGAAGCAGCGACCTTCTTACTGTGAGGTGACAGTTCTAACCACTGAGCCACTGTGCCGCTCATGGTGAAAATTAGTAGTTATTTTTTACCTATTCACCTGCCAAACCAGTGAAAAAGATGCAGTACAGCATCATCAACATTGTTTCATCACCAGTCATCTCACCTAGCTATGAAGCATTTAAATATTAATATAAAGCTGGATGAACCCTACTGAGAAAGCAGTGGAATGCATCTCTCCCACAGCGAGAGCAGAATATGATGCTGCAGGTTAAAACAGGGTTACTGTTACACAAACTAAACGTTGTAAATGGATCCATTAATTGCTCCTATTTTTACAGAAGTGCAGACGCAGCTCTCCTAACAGAAGAAGACATGCTATTCATGCCTCACAAGTGGGACGGAAATATGATGACCATGAATATGTTACCTGTCCTTAACGAAGGAAGGGAAGTGTTTGCGGGGAAACCACAGCGAGTAACCAATAGCCAAAACCCACAGGATGGACAGCTCATCCAGCATCTGGCCCATAAAACTCAGAGTCATGTGGAAATAGATGGAGAAGATACCTGAAGAGACGGAGAGAATGAAACCATGGAGTGAAAAGGAATTATGGAAGTAAAAAGATGCATTTTGTTTGGTTTTATGGTTATCCTAGAATTGACTACCACATTTCATTTTTTAGGGCTAAATGCAAGTAAAATAGTAATAAAGTTGACTTTAATAGGTTGAACATATATGAGGTGATGGAATTTCAGAAGCAGCATTAGCATTTTCAGCTAATTCAAATTTAGCTTAGCCTTTAACTCCAACTAATAATACATTTTATAAACATTTGTAGTTATTATTATTATAAAAATTTTAGAACATGTTTAGACATTCAAATGAATCAATCAATCAATAATCAATCAATAATTATGTTGTGTGTTGATTTGCATATAAATCGTACACTCACTGGCCACTCTATTAGGTACAACTGTCCAACTGCTCGTTAACGCAAAATCAGCCAATCACATAGTAGCAACTCAATGCATTTAGGCATGTGAACATGGTCAAGATGATCTGCTGCAGTTTGAACTAAGCATCAGAATTGGGAAGAAAGGTGATTTAAGTGACTTTGAATGTGGCATGGTTGTTGGTGCCAGATGGGCTGGTCTGAGTATTTCAGAAACTGCCGATCTACTGGGACTTTCATGCACAACCATATCTAGGGTTTACAGAGAATGGTCTGAAAAAGAGAAACTATCCAGTGAGGGGCAGTTCTGTGGGTGTAAATGCCTTGTTGATGCCAGAGGTCAGAGAAGAATGGCCAGACTGATTCAAGCTGATGGTAAGGCAAAAGTTACTAAAATAACCACTTGTTACTACTTAGGTATGCAGAAGAGCATGTCCGAATAAACAACACTTGAGGCAGATGGGCTACAGCAGCAGAAGACCACACCACTTCTGTCAGCTAAGAACAGGAATCTTATGCTACAATTCGCACAGGGTCACCAAGAAAAATATTGAAAAAACATCGCCTGGTCTGATGAGTCTCGATTTCTGCTGCAACATTCGGATGGTAGGGGCAGAATTTGGCGTCAACAACATGAAAGCATGGATCCATTCTGCCTTGTATCAATGGTTCAGGCTGGTGGTGGTGTTATGTATGGGGGACATTTTCTTGGCACACTTTGGGCCCATTAGTACCAATTGAGCATCATGTCAATGCCACAGCCTACCTGAGTATTGTTGCTGACCATGACCATCCCTTTATGACCACAGTGTACTCATCTTCTGATGGCTACTTCCAGCAGGATAACATGCCATGTCATAAAGCGTGAATTATCTCAGACTGGTTTCTTGAACATGACAATGAGATCACTCTACTCAAATGGCCTCCACAGTCACTTGAGCTTAATCCAATAGAGCTTCTTTGGGATGTGGTGGAACGGGAGATTCGCATCATGGATGTGCAGCCATCAAATCTGCAGCAACTGCGTGATGCTATCATGTCAATATGGTCTAAAATCTCTGAGGAATATTTCCAGTACCTTGTTGAATCTATGCCACGAAGGATTAATGCAGTTTGAAGGCAAAAGGGGGTCCAAACCAGTATTACTAAGGTGTACCTAAAAAGTGGTCAGTATATATTTGAAGGTTTTTAGCATTTTTTTTGTTCATATAAACATTGTTCAATTTATTTAGCTGCATTTCATATAACATGATGAATTATTAACATACATAGAAAATATATTTAATGCAGGAAATGTGTCAAATTATTGGTGATATAATGTTTCAAGATTCAACATTACAATTATATTTATTTTCAACTTTCATTCGTAAAACAACCCTTATTCTCACATGTATTTATTAAAATATATAAAGCATATATTATCATACTAAATTTTAAATAAATAAAAACATTCTTAGTGAATAACAGTTTTATTGATTCTTAAACAATTACAAAATAGAGTATCTCTGTACAGAATCAAACCTTTACCCTGTAACAAACCTAGACAAACTAGTCCCCAACCAAGGCATTGCAATCACACCTTGGCTATACTTTTTATTTTTTGATTTATCTATTATTATTATTTTTATATTTAGATTATTTTTCTGAATATACCTAACAAGACATTTATTGGTATATAAACTATTGTGACACCAAATGACGGTCTAGTGGATGCCTTAGAAGGTGTCACAAATGTTTATTTTATTTTTTATTTTACCAATAAATGTCTCGTTGGGTATTTTTAAAAACATAAATCATCCACTAGAATGTCATTTGGTGTCTCATACACATGAATATGATAGTTCTTATTGTTTGCTCAAAGAAACATAAAATATACAGAGGAATAAAATACATTTACAAGAACTGTTTCTTGCCCCTTCTGACCCATAGAGTAGACCTGGATATTAAGCAATGCTGCCCCCTGCTGGATTACTAACAGCACAGCCCTTCTTTGATCCACTGTCACACTTACCTACAAACACCATCATGATCCAGACCAGATGCACAGCCAGGTTCCTTTCCTTGGCATACGGGTGTAGCAGGTACAGCATTATAGGTGAGATCACAAAGAAGATGAAACTGCTCATCTGAAGTGAAAAAAAATGTGAATCAAACACTCAACAACATTTGATATTATAGCAACCATATTGACTTCTGCCCATTTTGTATTGGCTTTTTGAATGAGGTAGGACTATGAGTAAAACCTGATTGGGCTGAATTGGTGCTTATTGTGCAGATGGATAGGTGTAACGTTGCTGAGTCAGTCTCATTAATGTGGGTGTAGTTTCTGGATGAAACCATGGCACTTTTAGCATTATGACATGGAGACTGCAGCAATTAGCATAGTTAGCATGGCCTTGAATGGGATTCCTCTGGTATTATAGCTGCTGGATTGAAACTGTGCTGGAGTGTAAAAAGATTTGTGTTAACATGCTCATACCGTGTTGAAATATTCCACAACATTCTCCGAATGTTTATAGTTGTCCTCACACCAGTCCACCTCAGAGCTCTCGTAGGAAAACACGCCTGCCATTTTGACAAAGGATGGAAATGAGGGGATACCTGAGAAAGGGAGAGAGTGTTTTATAATGATATGTCAAAAATACATCTCTGTGTTGAGAAACAAAACCCTTGCCATGGTGCCAAAGCTTGTTGTCTTTACACAGAGGACTGTTCCGGACTCTATTGTGACACAATGGAGCTACCGAACAAAAGCAAATCTCTACCTTTCTGGAGTCGCTAGTAGATGTGGAGGCACTCAAATCTTATTAAAGGATAATCCAGTCTTTTCTGTCTGTGTGTTTACAGCTTAAGGTGTGGTGACTTTTAACACTTTATGGCATGTTTTTGTAGGTGGAATTCATATGATCAAGTATTTGTTTCTTTACAGAGTTCAAGTCGGTCAAGCTAATTTACTGCATTCCAGTTCAGTGCTTAAAAGAAGTTTATGTGCTAGACAGACATTTGATCTCTGGGACAGTTCACATCAAAATGAACATTTACTCACTATGTACTCACCCTCAAGTGCTTTCAAACCTTTATGAGTTTATTCCTTCTGTTAAACACTGCAGGGCCATTTATATCAAAGTGGATATTTAGCTGCAATGTTGGTGTTTCTTAACATCCAGTTTATATGTAGTGGGTTGTTAGCCCAACGCTCAACCCCCAAATCTGAAGGTCCAGGACAAACACACATACACTACGGCCAATTTAACTTATTCAATTCACCTTCAGCACATGTCTTTGGACTATGAGGGAAACCAGAGCACCTGGAGAAAACCCACGTCAACATGCAAACTCCACAGTGAAAAGTCAACTGGCCCAGCTGGAACTCAAACCAGCGACCTTCTTGCTGCGAGCGCTATTCATTATGCCACCATGTCACCTAATTTCCATTAAACACTAATAAATATGTTTTAAAGAAAGCTGAAAACCTGTAACTGTTGACTTCATTAGTAGAAAATAAAATACTATGGAAGAGAATGGTTACTGGTTTCCAGCGTTCTTCAAAGTAACTTCTTTTGTGACACAAAAAAGTAAATAAATGAATGAGTATATTCAGTTTTGGTTAAACTATCTCTTTAAAATGATTTTAAAAATGCAGAAATAAAAGTTTTTATTCATTATATTTTTTAACAAAATACATGTCTTATATCATCTCTAAAGGGAGGTTCATTCATTTCTGCATAAAAAAAGAAGTGTAAAATCCTGCTGAATGGTTTGCTGAGCACCGTGCTATAAGTCATACATGTTTTCAAAGGGCACTCTACAGAATGTTTTCTATATTGTAAAAAAAATGTAAATCTACACTCACTTCCACCAGAGCAGCTTTTTAAAAATCTTTGTTTCTGTTATTGGTGTCAGTGTGAATGGAAGGACAGCAGAGAAAAATATTATAAAGAAATTGCATGAGTGGCATTTCAGGCATGAAAAGGCGTTTCAGTAAGCAAATGATTTAGTATCAAACAACACACATTTGTCGTCATCTACCGTCAAAGGAATAAGAGAACAAATTATTTCAAGAAAAAAAAAATCGACTCGCTAAAGGATTCAAAATCGTTTTGAATTGAAATTGAACGCTTCTGAAAGGTTCTCTTTACCTCTTTACCAGCAATTGCTTGACAGTGCAACAAAGTTACTTTTGGTGACGGTTATTGTTTCCATTTTCACCACAAAGTCATCTTTATGATCTCATGAGGTTTTCATAGTGATTGTGTGCAAGGTGCGAATTACAGGGGGGTTGGGTCGATTGACCCCCTTAATTAATGCTTGATCCCGCTGAAGCACATCAAAACATGTAGCCTAAGTAATATGTATTCACAAAACACATTTCTTGTAAAATTGGTGTTTATATCTGCATGTAGCCTAAAAAAAGAAACTACTACTGAATAAGTTTAACCCCCCATCAATATATATATATATATATATATATATATATATATATATATATATATATATATATATATATATATATATATATATGTATATATATATATATATATATATGTATATATATATATATATATATATATATATATATATATATATGTATATATATATATATATATATATATATATATATATATATATATATATATATATATATATATATATATATATATAATTCGCACACTGATTGTGTGTGCCATATAGTGCAGTACGTTTCAATAAAAAATATATAAATATCCAGCTGACAGTAGTGTACTAAACTACTAACTGTCATAAAGATCACGTGGTTGTTTTAAATCAATACTCTTTCAATCACACATTGTAGATACAATATCACAAACCCAGCAAGATCAAATAACCACCACACATTTAGCGCTGTATCCGCTCTGTGGGCCTATCATTACCCCGCAGAGCACGCATCATTGAGCTGGGAAAAGTGAATCCTCTGGATAATGAATTAATTGGTAGGGGAGCACAGCACAGACTTACAGGGAAAGCAAACAAACACTACCATAAGCGCTAACGATTAACATAACTGTCTTATATAAACGCTCTCTAGTCGATAACAGCCAAAGGATAAAAAGCAGTAGACCTTCTCTTACCTCTGGAAAACGCATCCACCGCCGAGCGCTCCATGTGTCAGGTTTAAGTAGAGGAGAAATGTCCCCGATCCTGTTACTCGGGTCCCGGTCTCTGACATCACCTGTGGAGGGTTCAGGTGAAACCGAGCGAACGGTGGCATTTCTCAATTGAGCCACTGTATCTTGCTGTCAGCTTGCTATGCGGACAGACCAGAATCATGCGGTTTTACATGTGAACGGCTGGCACGAGCCGCGGCACAGGTTTAACAAGCTGAGGTCAAGTTTACCTGCAGCTCACCTGTCGACTCTCTGACGCCATTCGGCCCATTAACCGCGACATTTACCTACAATTTCTCTATTTAATGCATTCGCTAAAATGAAACCACTTCAAATGGAAAGTGTGGGCTTTACAGCACCTCTTACATAAATATTGACCATAGCCATATTTTCCCCAGCTGTTCTCAGAACTGGGAAATTATTTTTTCGAAAATCAAACATTTTAATAGCATTTATTTATTTATTTAGGTTTACAACATTGTATAAAGGTGGGTTATCAATTGTTAAGATGCAAAATCCTCTACCATCTGACATTTTCTTCCAAAATAAGCATTTTCTTAAGCTCCGGTTCAGTAATCTTTACTTTTATGGGTCATTATCACCATAAAGTGCAGAAATCAGTCATAAAGATTGAATCAATCATATTAACATAATGTGAAATAATTAAATTCTGATGTTTTAATATAATTGGTTAAGCCTTTACATATGGAACTAGATCAGTCTCAAAAATAACACATTAAAGAAAGACAATTCATAGCCTATATCCACAGCACAATTCACATTTACAAAGTTGTGTATTTACGAATTGTGTTTTGAACTGACAAACTGGATTTTGTTAATGTGAATTGTGCTGTGGATGTATGAATTGTATTTTATAAATGTATTATTTTTGAGACTGATCTAGTTTCATACTCACACACATGCAGGTAAAATTATAAGTGTTTTGAAATATGTTTTTGTCCATTTTTGCCATATTCTTTCATTAAATGGATGTGACTTTGTCATGTCCCACACTGAACAGCCAACTTCAGTGAGTCTAAAAAGTAGGTAAATTAGATCAAATTAAAAAGATTTTTAAATCTTCTTATTGTTTCTAACAAGTTATTTGATCAGATATGTCATTTTGATAACTTTTATGTTTTGTTTTCATAATATTATTAATCATTTTGCATGTGTTCTTGAAATTGCTTTCCACCCTGTCATGATGTGGTAAATGCCCCCTTATTTACTCATTGGCATCCCCATGCCCATTTTGCCTTTCTTTAGAGGTGGTTAAAACATCTGATGTGCACACAGTGTGCACACTGTAATAAATAATACCCTCTATCTACTCAATAAAATTGAGGTAACAGATTACAAGCAATTTTATAAATTAAATTCAACAAATATGAATTGAGTAACAATTAATTGTTTAATCAATTAAATAAACAAAACTCTCTAAAACTCTCAAAGGCACTTTGTAGTGCTAATAATCCTTATCCTGATAAATACAGTATTTTCATTGCCATAATTTCACCAACTTGTCCTTCACTTCAAAACCTGTTTGTCTTTCTTTTTTCTGTTGAATGGTGTTTTGATGGACGCTGGAAACCTGTAACCATAGACTTCCATAGTATTTGTCTTTCTTTCTGAGGAAGTCTGCTTTCTTTCAGCTTTCTTCAAAATGTCTTTAGCGTTCAACTGAATAAAGAAACTTAAAGATTTGAAAGCACTTGAGGAAGACTAGAGAGTAGATTTCATTTTTTGAGTTAACTATCCCCAGTTCAAAAGAAAATGCCAGATGGCACTTGGAGGACTTTGCATCTGAATTCTTTATATCGTTCCTTAATAATTAATTTAACAATTCACATTTATTTGTTTCGTTTTTTGTTTGTTTTAAACCTGACTTCAGGTCCTCACCATTCATATAAACACAGCCTTTTTCCTATATAGCTCTGATAACATTGTTTGAACATTTCAAATAACATTGATGTCATTTACATCTTTTTGCTTTTTCCTCAAACTAATATGGCAATGTTTTCATCTGTGGAACAGAAAATCTGATTTATAAACTGATTTCTTTACACATCTCAAGTCATTGGCTTTGTGTTGCCTGGAAATAAATAAAAACATCTGAAAACATGACACCTTTTTGTGTATATTTTCGGGTATTTAGTGCAAAACATGCTTTGTTAGTAGTAAATTTCATAATATATTATTTTAATATATGCTAAAATGTACTACAAACACATTGAATTTGATTTAACCTGACAAACACACTAATCAACTTGAACATGACATATGAAATCATGTTTAAAAATATGACAAAATGATCTTGAAGCTCTACAGCAGTGTAGAACAGTAACAACAACAACTGACAGGTATTTTGTTTACCGGTTACTATGGGTAATTTAAGTTGGCCAGTAAAAGACACAAAGACCGGCAGGGAAACATACATTGTACAGTACAAACATTTGAAGGCAGATTAGCATTAAACCTGCTGTGGTTATTCCTCAAAAAGCTCAGATGCAAACACCGGGTTTAAATCTGTATTTGTTTTCACACTCAGCAACATGCTGGACTTTGCATAAATGTTTAGCAAGGAAAATGAGGACTGACTCTCATATTCGCTGGTGTTGTAGTGTCTCTGTGCACCTGTTCAGATGAATTTCAGTCTGAACTCACCTGCTCAACCAGTCCTCCCAGCCGTTTCTGCAGTTCGCCTTTATGTAATACTGGTTAATCACCTCTATTCTGATTCAAATCCAATCCAAACATCACATTAAAAGCATGTACAGAAACAGAAAAGAGGGGAAACGGAAGACAGAAAAATCGTGTTTCCTACATGGTGAAGTTATTTAGGCTGGACTCCAAATTGCTGGAACAACGGGTTTTCTGGCCAAGAGGCAAAGCGAAGTTTTCACAGCCTGGAGGAAATAACTACATACTTCCAATACACATTCGTACTTGATCATGATCTTCAATATCAACAAAGCTTGATCAGAGTGAACTTGATCTGATAAGGAACAATATTCATTTATAGTTCATTATTTGCACATTGTAAATGATGTATTACACATATTTCCATATTTTGTGCATACAGTACTTATGAGACAATATACAACAGAAAACTTGAAATCCAGACTGTCAAGAACACATTTCTCGTCACTTTTCTTTTTTCAAATGATGTTTTAGTACTGTTATCACAGACATCAATTTATATTTTTTACACAGAAAAGAATATAAATTGAACAAAAAATGCAGAAATGTTGCTTTTGCTTACAAACACTTCCTGACAAAAGTCTTGTTGCCTATCCAAGTTTTAGAAACAACAAATAATAACTTGACTTCTAGTTGATCATTTGGTATTAGAAATTGCTTATATGAAAGGCAAAGTCCTATAGATTACGCTTATTTTACCAAAATAAAATATGATCATGCCTTGATTTAACTATTTCATTAGGACAGTGAAGTCTGACTTTGCTTAGACAAAGGTCTTGTCACTTAACAGAAATAATGTACAGTATAGAATATAAAGTAATGCTGCAGAGGAAAAAGAATTAATATTGTGTACTGTCTAATGAGCTTGGACGACTGCATTCATTCATCTCTGGATTGACTAAAATAACTTCATCTAAAGTCATCTGGAATGGCAAAGAAAGCTTTCTTGCAGGACTCCCAGAGTTCATCAAGATTCTTTTGATTCATCTTCAATCCCTCCTCCTTCATTGTACCCCAGACATACTCAATAACGTTAATTTCTTGTGACTGGGCTGGCCAATCCTGGAGCACCTTGACATTCTTTGCTTCTCCTGAGGTTTGATGTGGAGGCTGAAGTATGAGAAGGAGCACTATCCTGCAGAAGATTTTGCCCTCTCCTGTTGTTTGTAATTTAATGGGCAGCACAAATGTTTTGATACCTCAGGCTGTTGATGTTGCCTCTCGCATGCCCCCATACTGAATGTAACCCCAAACCATGATTTTTCCTTTACCAAACTTGACTGTTTTCTGTGAGAATCTTGGGTCTATGTGGGTTCCAATAGGTCTTCTGCAGTATTTGTGATGATTGGGATGCAGTTCAACAGATGATTCATCAGAAAAATCTGCCTTCTACAAAATTTGTTGTTCTTACAACTGGAAACAACGACAATACTTTTGTCAGATAGTGTATATAGCTTTCAGAAAATTAGACCAGAATTAAGCAATAGGCTGTTATTGCTATTTATTTTTTATATTTCTTATAACTATTTTATGCTAGGACCTATTCTAGCATATTTTATTTATTTTTACATATTTTAATAGAGAACAGCACTAATACACTTTCAAACAAAGCTCTCTTTAATACTGCTATAAGACATCAACATCAAAAATCAATTGAGAATTTCTCTGAATGAAGATTTTACACAGAAGACCATATAAAATTACAAAACAATGCATAGAAAATGTTTTCTATTTTTTACATACACAGATTTCAAGAAATTACACTAAAATTGAAGCAAAAAAGCAGTGATTGCTGTTCCTCCCTTCCCTGGTATGAAAAATGCTCTTGGAAATCTTTCTAATTGTAAAACAGTGCAGTCAAGTGGTCATTTGTGGACAGTGCAGAGTCTTTGTAAACGGTATTTGCTACTCCTTAAAAAAACTAGTCTAATTTTAGTAAAAACAGTATTTAAAAAACAGTATAAAATTCAGCAAGAAAAACAAACAAAACGATTCCCTGATCTCGTTGTGGCTTGAAGTGTAAAATCTCAGAGATTTTCATGATCTGCTTCTCAACTGTTAGTTCGTGACTTTTTGAAAGAAGTGTGTGAAAGCTTTTAATGTTTCTTGTTAGATGCGCTTCATGTGTGTGAAAACACATTCTCCGTTTCAGATGAGATGCGGCAATAATCTTTCTCGACCTGTCAGCTGTTATTCTGTTACTAAAGTTTACTAATGTTATTGCATCAGCAAAAGCTAGTTTGTAACTGCTATTTAATTATGATTCATCACTATTAACAATATTCTTTCAATAAGGGGCGATGCTTGTGTTCAATGACCATGAGAAAATGTGGGTCCTGTGGCCAAACCAGTTTAGAACCATGGATCTAGGGTGCAGGTCTACCTCTTTAGATCTTCTCCACATAGTTTCCAGGAAAAAGTCCTTCTTTCCCACGAATTCTTCCTCGCCACCATCCTGATTGATCTGCAGGAGACCCGGAGGAATGTTAGAGAAAGTACAACCAGTCTCAAACAAAATCTTCTCACAGTCTCATTTCTAGTTCTTACCTTCACTGAGGAGTTCAATGATGTCGTTGACTTCAAAACTGATTTCATCTACATCTTGGCCAAAATACTGATAAAGCGCTCGGCATCGTGGGCCCTGTGGTCGTGCCTGAGGTTTGGGCCGGCTAGAGGGGGCCGGAGGAGGACGCTGGCTGATACTCTTTTTCCGCTGCATGCTGGGGAGTTTTACATTTCATTTAGTATTTTGACAAACTACATTTTGGGATGTTTCTAAATGTACATACAGTTGAATTATTAGCCCCCTGAATTATTCCCCCTGTGTTTATTTTTATCCCCAATTTCTGTTTAACGAAGAGATTTTTTCAACACATTTTTAAGCATAATAGTTTTAATAACTTATTTCTAATAACTGATTTATTTTATCTTCGCCATGATAACAGTAAAAATTATTTGACTAAATTTTTTCATGACACTTCTATACAGCTTAAAGTGACATTTAAAGGCTTAACTGGGTTAATTAGGTTAAATAGACAGGTTAGGTTAATTAGGCAAGTTATTGTACAATGATGGTTTGTTCTGTAGACTATTGAAAATATAAAAAAATATTTAAAACTGCTTTTATTCTAGCCAAAATAAAGCAAATTAAGACTCGTGTACACCGAGAAGTTTTTTGCTCGCGTTTTCCATCAACGTTTAACGCCTGGTGACTATATAAAAGGAGTCCATATAGTGATCGTGCAAAACAGCAGGTGCAAAAGCATAATTTTTAAAAGTTGTGTAGCTAAGGAAGGCTTTGTGCCGAAACGTCTGTTTGTCTGTTATCACCCGTAAAATGTAAGAAAAAGTAAGTATAAAAACAGTATGAAGCAATTGAGTGCGAATCATTACCTTCTTTTGAATAAAAGTTGTGTAGCGCCATCTAACGTCAAGAAGCAATTTTGCATAGTCTTTTGCTTGACGCCATTGAACATCGCTTGGGTTTGAATGCGGAAAAACGTCTCGTACAACGTTGACGATAAACGCAAACGAAAAGTGTCCCGGTGTGTAGGAGCCTTAAGGCTTTCTCCAAAAGAAACAATATTATCAGACATACTGTGAAAATGTGTTGCTTTATTAAACATAATTTGGGAAATATTTAAAAAAGAAAAAAAAAATTAAAAGGGGGGCTAATAATTCTGACTAACTGTAAATGTTCTCTTAGAAGACTTATACATTTTTTCTAACTTTTAGACTTTTAGAGAATTTTTTCATTGTATTTTGGGGAAAACTGAATATTTCTTAAAAATATTTCTTAAAAAGTCAGAATTGTAAGATGTAATCTGTAATCTTATGCTGGCTTAACATCAAATGTAAAAATAACATACAAATCAATGCAAATGCGCAAATTATTGCAGCGCTTATGATGTGGAATGTGTGACGCATTTGTTGCAAACACACAGAATTTACCTCAATTGTGTCTTTCGCAAAGTTTAAACAATTTAAAACTTAAGCTAATAATGTATATAAAAGGAAAAAAACATCCCCTGAGTAAACGAGAGTGAGTGACGCAGTGCTATGCATTTTGTGTAAACCCAGTATTAGTATTCGGATAAAAAAGTTCAAATGTTGAACAAAGAAATTTAGAATATCAAGACAAATAGTAAAATATAAAATTATTCTGTTAAAAAGGCAAAATAGTGAGATTCTCAATTGAAAGATAATATAATATAATATAATATAATATAATATAATATAATATAATATAATATAATATAATATAATATAATATAATTTAATATAATATAAAGAAGCTTGTACAGTTCGCTTACCCAGACATGCCCTGATCAGGCACATTGAGGAAGTCTAGGT